>NW_026731957.1:477500-780000 GCF_028476545.2 Physella acuta | reverse complement strand
TCTTTATTCTATAGACACCACCCCACGCTCTAGTATATTCTTTTCCCCTTTGTTTTTAAACCACTGTGAAAGCCGAGTCCTCTTTCTCCTATAATAAAACTTATCAAAGATAAGCAGACGTTCAAACCACTTTCATGACTTATTTCCCTTCTTCAAATTGTCAATGGGGGTGCTCATACGATCATTTTAACAGATTTGTACTAAACAAATTAAATAACAATTACTTCTCTTTATTATTATTTTTTATAAAGTACTTACTAAAGAATGACATTGTATCAAAAGGAAATGTATTCAAAATTAATAATATAAATACGAAAAAAAAAAAAAAAAAAAACATAACACAACACACCATTACTTATACAAAGCTTTCACGGTTTATATACTTTTGACCGACTTTAGGTGAAAAGGTCTCATAGCAAATATAAAATAAAACTAATTTTCCAAAATAGACTAATGCGCCCACATTCATGACAAGTTGAAGTAATTTGTTTTAATTGGAATTTTTTTTTAAAAACCCGAACATGCCAGCAATGAGTATCCTATGTTCGTATTTTGTGATTGTATATATATATATATATATATATATATATATATATATATATATATATATATATATATATATATATATATGGGGGGGGGGCTAAAAAATTTTTGCGGGGTGGCCCTTTTTTTCTAGTTCCGCCACTGGGCTCTAGTGGTGAAAAATATAATAAAAATTGCCCAATGTACTGAAATGCCATTGCTGCTATTGTATTTAAAATTAAAAGAGCAAACAATTACATTACATGTCTAATTGCTTCCAATAACGTTTGAAAATTATAGTTGAATATAGCACACAAACTATATTGCAGTTCCCAGATAATATGCTGCAAGTTAATCGTGTCAGAAAAGAAAACAACAAAATTATTAATGCAATATAATTATTTTCTCTATTATTTTTCAGGTGTGTATTTGACGAACTGCACCACCGAAAAGCACCATATATCGATTGTAAAATTTAATGACGATAGGACAAGACAGGCATACAATTTTTTGGAAACATTTTTGAACAGTTTTATATCAAATAAAGATACCGACTTTGAGAGGGTCCAGGTTACTTGCATGAAGTATGCACCTGGAGATGAAGAGAACTGCTCTGATGGATGTGAGGGGATATTGCGTGCTGATAAGTTCCCGTTCAATATTTCTTGTGTACCATCTAACAAAAAAGACTGGCTGATCAATCACATCCGAGAGACTCAAACAATATCAGTTTGCATTTTACCTCGGTATGGAAGCAAAATTGACATACATTTTTACGCACGCTTGTTGTTGCTATCTAAACACACATTTGTTTTCGGTACATACACTCAATATGATTTTTATTATGACCAAACTGAGATAAATCTAGAAACACTTCAACAACATTCTGATCGGCCTACACTGATATGCACTGACTGCAAACCCGACTGGACATCATTTATAAATCCCACAACAAAGACACTTGAATCCTGTTATTTTGTTCAACATTTAAATGGAAGTTTAACACAAGCTGACGATCTGTGTAAAAATAAGCAGGGGAACATGGTAACCATAGAAACGGAAGAAGAGTTCCAGTTTGTACAAGACATGCTAAACAACACACTGGATGCCTCAGGTCCATGGACTTGGTGTAGACAACAAAACAACAGCGTGTGTCTGACCTTGAGCCTAACACGACATGGGAAACATTTTAGGTGGGGTCAAGGTCGACCACTGGTTATCTCTGCGCCTTGGTCACCAAATCTTGAAGAAAGTGGAGATTGTGTCACGTGGGTTTTATCACGTGATGCAAGTGGCTACAGTAAAACATGGCGTCAAGTTGATTGTAATGTGACAGATAGATATGTTGTCATCTGTGAAGTGGAAACGTTTCTAAAACGTAATCCAAGATATGTAGCGATGGGGAAAGAGTTTATAGAATACAATCAGGACGTCGTTTCTGTCGCAGCTTATTTTGAGAATGTTAATTTCCATAATTGGTATAATGACATTATGTATCATTACATCGTAAGATTTAACTGTGAGGATGAATCTTCCAAATATATAGCTTATTCCTTTGTCTGTGACAACAAACAAGATTGTCCAAATGGTAGAGACGAAGAGAGCTGTACAGGAGACAAAGACAAGATATGGTTTTACAACTCAACTCAGAAAAACTTTAAAAGAACAGATGGAAGCAGCACACGCCGATTCGAAACATTCAAACATCCGTCTTGTTTTGATCTAAAACCCCCGTTACATGAAGTGTGTAATTCTCAATCAGACGATTATGGGTTGTTTAAAAACACAATTAACGTAACTAACAATGTATCAATTGATTGTACGCTGTCTGCACTATGGCCTGACATTTTGCCATGCAGTGAAGGTCCTACTCCTGTTAAAACAATTGGATCTAACCAAAGTATGACATGTGTTATGGCCCCTAAATGTTTGTACATCAAATCTTGCAAGGGTGACGTCATAGCTTGCCAGAATATGATCCACCTACAGAATTGTACGACATACAAATGTCCATCTGGCTACGCCAAATGTCCAATGTCTTATTGTATCCCAGAGGCTTACGTCAATGACGGGACACAGGATTGTCCACAGGGAGAAGATGAAAACAATCTGATGTTGAAGTGTTTCAATACGTCACAGTATGTTTTCCTACAGCACGTTTGTGATGGCTACATAGACTGTCCTAATGGTGACGATGAAATTAATTGCAATATTGAATGCTCTTACTTGATAATATGTGTTGCAGGGATGGCTATTGTCGATGTTAAGTACCTTTATTTTTCAGACACACAAAAATATATAGGACGTATTGATAATTCGATTCGATACCTTCGTTTTATAAATAGAACGTTTACAGGTGAGTTGTCTTCAATAACAATAGAATTGGGCAATGAATCAAAACTGACATATTTACATTGTTACTCAATGAATCTTAAATCAGATAACTTGGATCTCTTATCAATAGCTAAAACAAATAATATAAAGCATGCATACTTTTTTTCAAATACGTTTCAAAAAATTACATCAACTGGACTTTTTTCACAATTGGAAAGCCTTAAAACTCTCGACGTAACGTACAACACAGAGCTAAGAACTTTTAATTTGTCTATCCCATCACTACAGAGTTTAGATTTGTCTGGCTCAGATATTCCAAGTCTTGATAAGAACGTATTTGAAAAAATGAAAAGTCTGAAAAAGTTATATCTTAGAAATACCAAATTAACAAACTTAAACTTTATCCCTGATAGCTTTACGCTGGAAACACTAGATATCAGAGATACTAACATGCAAGGGATAGGATCCAATTATTTTAGTAACCTGAACATTACAGGAGTTGTAAGAACATCACAGTATAAACTTTGTTGTCCCCAGGCACTTGGCCCAAACATACCCGTTGAGAAGTGTCAATCTGATGACAAATCCATATCTTCCTGTACAGACCTAATCAGGGGTGTTAGCATGAGAATTATTTTGTGGGCGATAGGTCTTCTAGCGTTGTTAGGGAATGTGTTTGCTCTAGCGTATAGGATGATTTGGGATAGAAAGGTTTTAAAGACAGTGTACGGGCAGTTTGTGTCCAACCTCTGTATCTCAGACATGATCATGGGCTTTTATCTCATCATTATTGGCGTGGCTGATGAGGTGTATCGGGACACTTATTTTGTCAAAGAAAACGAATGGAAATCCGGGGTTGTCTGCCAAGTGGCCGGGTTTCTGTCAACCCTGTCCAGCGAGGTCACGACGTTCTTTATCTGTCTGATAACACTGGACAGATTTCTGACACTCAGGCTCCAAAATGGCAAGTACCGGTTCACCACGAGGACAAAACGTGCAGCCATCATCCTCTCCTGGCTTCTTGGTTTCACTTTAGCTTTGGTGCCAGTACTGTGCCCTGAGTGGGGAATATTCACATCCAATTCCATGTGTTTGGCATTTCCTTTAGACACTGCTGTAAGTGGCGGACGTTATTACGCTGTGGCTCTTTTCTTAGGTTTGAATTTTGTTCTTTTTCTGTCTATCATAGTCGGCCAGATTTTCATCTTACGTTCTCTCTCCGCTAGAAGAACTGTTTCTACTTTCAGTACCGTAAACAATTCAAGACGAGCCCAGGATGTTCTCGTTGCTAGGCAACTGTTTCTTGTGGCCGTGACCAACTTCCTGGCCTGGGTTCCGGTGCAGATATTGGGGACACTTGCACTGGCTGGGGTTGACCTCGACAACGACGTCTACACGTGGACGGCTGTGTTGGTTTTACCCCTGAACTCGGCCTTGAACCCTTTAGTATACTCTTTTCCAAGACTGTACAACCTGTTTCTGTCTCTAAAAAATAGTTGTTGCAAATAAAACGGGCTGTGACATTTCGTACACGCGCCTGTATGTAAATGTTACAGTTGCATCAATAATATATGCAAACATTGAGTGTTCTGATACACAAAAGTATAGCACATTTTACTGATAATGCGCGTATGTATTATATATATATATATATATATATATATATATATATATATATATATATATATATATATATATATATATAAATATAAATATATATATATATATATATATATATATATATATATATATATATATATATATAAATATATAATAACCATTACAGTATGATAAACATTTCTCCCTATAATGTTTTACTTTACATTCTATTACATATATATGTATTGGTAGTTTTTGCATAGACAAACATTATATCCGTTACATGTGATGTATTCTACTTAAAAATGGATGTTGCTTATAATACACTAGTTGGAGTAGTGCACTATTTTGTAAACTTTAATTAAAGGATGACTTTATGTTTCAATAATAAATGTATGTAAAGAAATATACATTAGTATGTCTCTCATTCCCCATTAATCGTGTAAAAATATCTTGAAATGACATTTATACATTTTTAACAGCTGTATTGTGGTTTATGCTTTGAAATTTTTTTGCATATATTTTTTCCACATATACTTAAGTATAAGAAAACTAAATGTAATTTTACTCATCTTTCTATAAAAGTTGATACATCTTATTTTTACATATTTTTATACAAGATATATATATATATAAATATATATATATATATATATATATATATATATATATATATATATATATTTATATATATCAATAAAGAGAGAGTTTAATTGATTCTAGTATACATTTATATATGATTTATTTATCATAACTGTTAACTAACCATTATCTAAACTGTCATTATTATGGTAATTTTTACTTCATATTACGTATTGTTTAATGTTGGATATTTAATTACTGTTGTAATGTATAGTTTTTAAAAAATTAATTCTAAACCTAAATACATTTCTAAATATGTGTGATGTTTATTTTAGGTGTTTTTGATGTTTCGTTACAGATTCTTAATTAATATATAGTTTATTACAGATACTTTTTTGATATTTCAATGTAATTAATCAATGAAATATAAATGTATTAACGAAAGAGATAATGCACTACCTATTGTGCGTAACTGGAAACGACTAGATTTTACATTTATTAAATTCCCTTTTTTTACCAAAATAATAACTTAAGTCTGATTTCTTATAACAAAAATTCATTCCTAAATTCCAATATATTTTTGTAAAATTATATTGGTCCATAACCCTTCATTGGTTTATGCTTACGATTAAAGGCCGGTTAACTAACCATTACCTTAACTCAAATAAGAATCTAAACTTTAATTGTATTGGTAGTTTTTACTTCATATTACGTCTTGCTTAACGTTGGATATTTAATTACTGTTCTAATGTATGCTTTTTATCAGTATAATTCTAAACCAGAATACATTTTTAAATATGTGTAATGTTTATTTTAGGTGTTTTTGATGTTTTATTACCTATTCCTAAATGAGATATAGTTTATTACAGATACTTTTTTGATATTTTAATGTGAACACTTAATGAAATATAAATGTATTAACAAAAAACATAATGCACTACTAATTTAGTAAAAACTATGTTACACACATTATATCGAGCACATTGTCGTTGACTGTCAAACGCCACATACTAAAGCACACTATTTGTCAACAGTCTTTGATCTATAATAAAATCTATTGGTTCGAAAATGTTTCAAGTGACTTTTCATTTTTAATTAGTCTATTATTTTAATAAGTAAAGTTCTTATATAAAATGTATATGTGCGGGTAATGTGTAAGAAGAACCACCAGTTGTAAGGGTGGTCTTGTAGAAACCGCTGCTCTACCAAATGTAAAGGAATAATTTAGTGAAATCAACACAAGTCTATTTCAAGATATTCTATAATGTTTCTTTATTCAACACAAATCATGCTCTTACTCCTACCCTAGTTACGACCTAAGACCTTTCTACTAACACTATTTAACTACAAGTAACCCTTCCATGACAAGCTCTAACACTACATTTATTTTTTAATTTCAACTTCTACGTCTTTCCCCTAGAGCTACCTCTAACTGCAGCCACACGCTTCAATGGTTCTCTGACCATCTCACGTGACTGGTCATCCCCTGTATTTCTATTGGTCTACCTAACTACGCTATGCTCTGTTTCTGCTATCTTCTACTTGACATCTATAACCTAAACTTGCGTCATCACAGTATCTATAACTTCACTGATATTACATACATGAATATTAAAGAAAATACATATCAAAATACGTGTGATTTCATTGATGTTTGTTATTTAAAGAAAAAAACAGAATATAGGCCTACTTTTGCATTTAGTACATGTTATTATGTCTAATTTTGTTTATAATTAATTTTGTTGCAGCTTGCTATCACATCACTTGTTTGTATGGGACATGTGATACATGACGTAGCTAAGATAGGCACACGTACATTGTTTTTAGTTGTCACAAACGTAAACATAGCTCTTTGTACACGTGAACTGTCAATCTCCACGAGAACATGTACCCTTCCATTATACAACACACTATAAAATATAACTTACACACACATACATACATATCAAACACACACACATACTCACCATACACACACTGTTACAGCCGACTCCTTATGTATTTTGGGCTCGTTGGAGCCAAGTGTAACAATTTTAAACAAATACACTCCAAAACGAGAATCTATTTTATGGGTGTATAATTACCATCAAGCAGACGAACACATCACAAGAAGAAACACTGACAAGTAGGTACACGATCCTTACACCACACTGCTTATACAATACTTCGTTCATACACTTGTTTTCGCGCTGGCTCACCACTTTCAAAGTGAGGCCAGTCTCACACACATTCTATTCGTGCCTACACACATTCGCATAGGCATCTACGGCACACCTGCCCCCCCCTCTCTCCCCCACCCCCCCCCCCCAAAAAAAATAAGATTTCTCCTTTTCATTTTGTGAATGAGAATCTTCTAACAGCATTTTCCCTTTTCGGGTTTATAAAATAAAATTATGAAAAAGAAAAAAAAATCATGTCAGAATAACTCGTTATTTGACAATTTAGAGTATGACGATAAATGAATATTGTCAGTATTTTGACTGTACCAAACATTTCTCCTTATTACATTATTCACTGGTTAAATGTTTATGTGTTTAAAGAGGTTTAAAATTGTGCACGTAAAAACATTAACCAGATAATATTGTGTGCCACCTAAATCAACAAGGTTTAAAAACAAATTAAATGTGTTCTTTCAAAAGCATTTGTCATTAATAACAAATCATCAGAACAACAGGGTCCGACGACATGACCAAGATATTCGACTGCTGGCATGGCAAAATTCACTCTTGTTCAGGTTAACTGTTAACCCGGCCTCGTCCAGTTTGGTAAATAGAGCTCGTATTTGTTTCATGTGGCTCACGAAATCATTGCTGTAGACTACAATGTCATCTATGTACGCACTTGAATTTTCTAAGTCTGTTATGAGGCTATTGATGAGGCGTTGCTAGAGCGTTTTTCATACCAAAGGGCATTACTTTGTACTGGTATAGTCCGTCAGGAGTAACAAACGCAGACATTTGCTTGGATCAAACGGATAGAGGAATCTGCCAATACCCCGACAACATGTCCATCTTGGTGACATAACGGGCATTCCCCATGCGATCTATCAAGTCATCTACCCTGAAAATTAGGAAATAAATAAGCTTTGGTTACCGCATTAACTTTCCTAAAGTCGTAAAGTCGGTGCAGAACCGATAACTGCCGTCGGGTTTGGGTACTAGAACACTCCAATTACTTTTCATATATTCAATAATATCGTTCTCTATCATATACTGCACTTCAGCTCGCATTACCTCCAACATCATTGGGTTTACTCTGTATGGATGTTGTTTGACGGAGCTGCTGATCCAATCTCTACGTCATGGACAATGAGGTTGGTCTTATTTGGAATATCAGAAAATAAAGTTGCGAAATCTCTAATCACCGAAGTAACAGGTTCTTGTTGGGATGAAGTGGTCTAGTGGTAGAGAGCTGGACTGATAACCCTATGTCTTGAGTTCGAATCAGGGTTCAAGTCAGTAGACCATCCCTAAGCCCACCCAACTCTGATGGGTACCAAACTCACGTTAGGGAAAGTAAAGGCGGCTAGGCATAGTGCTGAACGCACTATCTCTTCATATGCTGAGGTCACAGAAAACAAGTGAACTCTACTTCACTTGCCCCATAGACAATCAGGTTCACCAACGTAACAGCTTCTTGCTGGTCATTGGAAAGATTTGAAAGTTTGGTTGGTAAATTGGACAAGATCTCTGAATTTTTAAATTTATATTGTCCTGCCTTTTGTGTAGGGATCTCATCCTCAGAATGACTAACGTATATCATAGTGACAGTCTTCACTGGGGCTCTTTGACTTACTTCTCTCTTAAAATATTCTTTTAATATATTGACATTGCACAATTGTCTTTTCTTCTTTCTATCGGAGGTCTGTTTACGTAATTCAAGTCATCGTTCTTGAATTTGACCTCATATGGGCCGAAATATCTGGCTTGCAGTGTCTGACCTGGTATGGGGAGAAACACCAATACCTCATCCCCCGATGGAAAAAAGCGGGCTTTTGCCTTTCTATCATACTATGTTTTCATTTTATTCTGTGTTTCAAATGTTGATTCTTAAACCGAAGGACGTATCTTGAAGACTAATCTTGAGTTGTCTATCTTTTGGTCAAAGGGGAGCAACTGGTAAAATAATAAAATAAATACATATATTTGGTTACCTGACTTTGACTGAAAATTATGAAGTTTTTAATTTCGTGTAGATAATACATATTTAATAGATTTATAAATTAACTATTTTAATAGTTCCGTGATATGTAGTATTTTAGTCAGACAGCACATGTCGTCTGAGCTCTCTGTATTTAAGAATAAAGTAATGAACTCACAGAACTGTGTCTATTTAAGTAACAGCCACTACCAGCTTAAAGAGCACCGGACTATTTGGGCTATGCTTTTGTCTTATGTTAATGTCTTAGTCAACATGATATTTTTTCTCTAAATTTACCAAATAAATAATTGTCTTTTTCATTTTGCTTGTATTATTTAGTAAGACAATTGTCAAGTATATACTATTTACTCTGTTAGGTAAATGTAACTTAAACAAACTATGTAATCATTTCAATTCTATATTTTTGAAATAAATCAGCCACACTGGCAGAATCATAATATTTTTTTATACCTATAAACTCCTCCACATGAATTGGTTGGGTTAAAAGAAGAACAGATGCAATTATTTAAAAGAACACATTTTCTTTTAATTATATAAATCCATGTTTGGGGCATACTTCTACGCTTATTCATTGTACCACATGTTCATAAGTAATGTGTAACGATGGCCATATAAAACAATACAAAAAACATGGGGGGCTAATTGGGTCTCACCGGGGATAGGTCACTACAAACTGACTGGACAATATATACTTTAACCAATGTCCACCCTCCCCTCCGCGGAAATTTTAGCACCCCCCCCAAAGTTTCAAGTGCCCTAATTCCCCCCCCCCCCCCCCCCCGGGAGAAAAAAAGTTTAGAGGAAAAAATGTCGCCGGGCTTTTCAGAGTTCATTGTACGCGCCTGTTTTGACTTTCAGGGGAAGAATTGGGTGAGAATAGGGGCGGGAAATTAAAATGTGACCGATACTACCATGAGCAAGTGGCAGTAGACTGTATGGGCGTGGTTCTATTCGCCTGTGTTAATGATTTATGTGATACAAACGTTAGCGGGTGGGGCGGTGACAGGACAAATGATCTCAGGACAAATGATCTCAGACAAAATATCTCAGACAAAATATCTCACGGACAAATGATCTCAGGACAAATGATCTCAGGACAAATGATCTCAAGGACAAATGATCTCACGGACAAAAGATACCAGGACAAAATATATCAGGACAAATGATACCACGGACAATTGATCTCAGACAAAATATCTCAGACAAAATATCTCACACCTAAATTTTAATAGTGTATTGGGTGACTTTAGTTGATCTGAACAATTTTTATTAACTGTCGTATGGTTTTGTTTAATATGTTTAATATTGTTTATAGGCCCATATGATAATTGTAAGAAATGTTTGCCGTATAAATTTATCGTATTGCACTTTTAAAATTGTATATTGCATTTCAAAATTAGGATTATTACTATAGAGGATTAAAGAAATTGTTCGATAGACAGCGTAGGCGGGCTTGCCAAACATGAGACAATCCAACCATGTCAGGTGGACGAAACTAGATCAAAGAGGATGAAATAACAATAGAGAAACACCTTCGTATCAAGGTGGCAGCCCGCTTTGATGGTAGAGACATGCCTTAAGGGAAAGACATCCGACCTCCATAAATAATACAACTAATAGCTAAATTCAATAGTTATGCGTCGGTCACACCTTAGTGATCAGGTGACTAATGCTTATTTAAGACAAACAGCGGTCATCGCGGAGTTAGAACATGTCGAGCAAGAGTTCACACAATACATGATCACATAGTATTGGAGAGGTGTGATCATAACGATGTACTGTCAGCAAAGAAACGTAAACGTTATGTTTGTGTTGATCATGCAATAAAAACAATAATTTTGCGTTACGAACCTGAAGACCCATTAACATTTTTGAAAGATATTTCGCATGTTTTAAACATTATTGTTGTATAGCTACCGTTACTTTGTTTTATACATTATCATTTATCATACCTTTCAGGCTAAAGGAGAAAGTTTGTTTTAATTTTTATTTTTTCAAATCAAAGGCCATTACAAAGATTAAGTTAAATAAATCTTTTGATGGTTAGTTAAGTTTAACAAATTCATTTTATTCACAATTATTATGCGTAAAGAAAGTAAACAAAACCATATTGACAGTCAATTTAAAAAAAAAGTTCAAATGAACTAAAATCATTGTACATACTATCAACATTTTGCTGTGAGATATTTTGTCTGAGATATTTTGTCTGAGATCATTTGTCCATGATATCATTTGTCTTGATATATTTTGTCCTGGTATCTTTTGTCCTTGAGATCATTTGTCCTTGAGATCATTTGTCCTGAGATCATTTGTCCTGAGATCATTTGTCCGTGAGATATTTTGTCTGAGATATTTTGTCTGAGATCATTTGTCCTGAGATCATTTGTCATGGAACCGGTGGGGCTAGGGAGAGGTTGGACTGGTCGTGTTGAAAATAGTGTTGAAGTAAAGGTATTGGTGAAGGTAGTGATGACAGGTAGTGATGAAAGTTGTGATAATGATGAAGGTAGTGATGAAAGTAGTGGTGAAGGTAGTGGTAAAGGTAGTGGTGAAGGTAGTGGTAAAGGTAGTGGTGAAGGTAGTGGTAAAGGTAGTGGTGAAGGTAGTGGTAAAGGTAGTGGTGAATGTAGTGGTAAAGATAGTTGTGAAGGTAGTGGTAAAGGTAGTGGTGAAGGTAGTGGTAAAGGGAGTTGTGAAGGGAGTGGTAAAGGTAGTGGTGAAGGTAGTGGTGAATGTAATAAGAAAGTTAGTGATGAAGGTAGTGATAAAGGTAGTGATGAAGGTAGTGATGAAGGTCGTGGTGAAATTAAAATGTGACCGATACTACCATAAGCAAGTGTCAAGTAGAATGCTTGTGGTTCTAGTCCGCCTGTGTTAGCGGGTGGGGATAGAGAGGGAGGACAGATGATGTGTTCTTTCATCTTACGTCACATGCTTGTAACCGAACATGCAGTTCAATTATGCTTTAGAATAGCAGAATTAAAATTATATTTTGTCTAAATAACAAAAAAAATGTTTACGAACATATTGATACTTTTCAAGATGTCTTAGTGTTTATATTTCTTTACTTCATCAGTATTATAAAGTTTGTTTAAGTTCAACAAAAATACATCACTGTTACATCACTTATTCCTTTACGACGCATTTTATAACCATTACAATAGTGCATTACTTTGTCAATCAAATTACATTTGGAATTTTTTTTTAAAAATCTCTTTTAAATCTCAAGTTGTTATAAATAAATAGACTATTTATAACGTAGCTGGTGGGCGTGTTAGTTTCTGTAAAGTAACGATACAAGATAATATCAGCAATGTCAAGGACGAGAGTACAAATGTAATAGTATTGGGCGTTGGTTCTATTGAATTTGCTGCTTGTGTGTGTGTGTGTGTGATTGTGTGTGTCTGGGGGGATAGGGGGCTGTAGTGAATATCACCTCTGTACTTTTCAGGTAATTAATTATGTATCACATCATCCCTCATTAAGCAAAATATCAGTGCCGATGAACTACAACGGTTACACCCTTGGTGTGTACAATTTATTAGCTGCTAATGTCGGTGTTGTAGATAAGGTGTTATGCTGGGGAAGTTGGTGTCATGTTGGGGAATATGGTGTCATGTTGGGGAATATGGTGACATGTTGGGGTACGATCCACTGTTATTATTCTAAGATCACGTGATACACATACGGGCCCTAGTGCCCCCCCCCCTTTGTGTCCCCCCACTGGCTACGCCTCTGATACAGAAATATCCCATAAGCTCATACATACACGCAATTTGTTTTATAACAACACTACCGTGCAAACATCATACAATCAAAGTGATGGACCGACATGTTTTTTGTTGAACGTTAATTGGTGTGAATGTTAAGGCAATTATATTAATGTTGATGGGACATTAAATACTGAGTAAAATTTTTCTAGAAACGTCTGAATTTATTCCAGCTACCCGACCCCACCCCAAGCAGAATACCACCTGCCTGATTTAAATTTACATGAAATCCTGTAAAACACTGACAACATTATGCTGACATTTTGTGCAGAAGTCGATCAGTGATTTGAACAAGCAAATTATTAAATAATTTTCATTGTATTATTCAGGAGGCGGAAAAGTTTAGAATAGGGTACCAGTTAGGCGTTGGCCACTTCATTAGTGTTAATGTTTGTGTTGCTATAGAACTCGTCCATCGCAGTATAGTAATAACACAGATTGGCGCTAATGCTGATGTCTAGTGGATGAAAGAAGCCCTCAACAATGTCTTTAAAGTTTATATTTCTGTGTTTCTTTCTGACTGTAAAGACAAGCAGAGGTATGTACTAGTTGTTTTTACCGTATGTCTAACTATATAGTTGTTACAATATCTCGTGACTGTAAAACTTCAAAGGTGTATAGATAAGGAAAAAAAATACAGATCTCTTAAGAATGTGGATAAATAAGACAAGAAGGGTCATTCGAGTGCTAAGTGCTCCAACAATGAGGGACAGAGCCCCAACATCCAGGACGCTACGAGCCCTAAAGTTATACGAACCTGGTCTCGAGCGCTACATATCTATTCTATGTTACTGCGATCAGAACTTTGGTGAAACAAACTTAGGTGATGTGGTGCTTCTAAGTCGACATTAGCCATTCCCAAATTTAGCCAGTCATTTCCCTCTTTGGTGGCGTGTGCCGGCTTTAGCGGTTAGATACTCATATTAATTTATTTATTACTACAAAATATTTGGGAGGTCGCAGTTTTGTATAAGAATGAGGAACTTGAATCGCAATTCTTGTACATTTAAATCCCGTATTTACTTCTCTTTCTTAAGAACAATTTTATTTGGCCAAATAATAATTTCTTTAGTGTATATACATTCTAACCATCAACATGTTCAACTTGTGTGAAATCATCCTCTAAACTGCGATACATAAAGAATTCATTGCCAAGATTATTGTTACATAGCCTTGCGATTTAATTTAGTTTAATAGAAACTGATGTTTTTAGGGAAATGAATAAGGACACAATTATAACCAATGTAGAAAGAATTATACCCACGTATGTATACTACGGCCGTAATTATAGTAATAACTGATATTTTGGTTTTCAACTTCCGTTTCATTACATTTACTTTAGATATATCGCCTGTATCGTTATTGTATAAATTGTAATTTGTTAATTAACCCGTAACATTGTAGACCTAGGCAGACCTCACGCTTTGATGGATAAAATACGCCCAATGAAAATATTCAAGACAATGGAGGATGTGGGGGGGGGGGGGGGGTTGTTTCCCAGTCAGCTTTTGGCTCAACCAGTTTCCCCTTGTGTGTACGATAAAAACACTGGAGTTGACAAGCTTTTGGTCAAAGGGGAGCAACTGTTTAAATAATAAAATAAAGACAAATATTTGATTACCTTTCTTCGACCGCAAATCATGAAGATTTTTTTTTTTTCAAATTCTTTTTAGCTTTTAGAATTTCTAAGTGGAACGGTAGTCGGTTAATATTACATTAATATATTATGAATTTAATATTTTAATTAAGAGAAATATTTTAAAACTTTTTTATCATCCGGTTATAGACAAATTACAGGCATGTAAGTATAAATGCCTCAGCTGGCGTGGTCATAGTAAAAGAGAAAAACGACGTGCCACTGTTACATTATGTCTTGTTAGTGATTGTTACGTCCCTTGTATTATGTATAGCATAGTTACGTCCCTTGAGTGTTCACTGTTTCTTCCCTGATGTGTACATGTTAGTTATCTAAAAGTAGAGTCAGAGACAGGACATGTTATCTCTGTATTTAAGAATATAGTACTGGAGTTTACTCAAAGAACTGTGTCTATTTAAGTAGCAGCCACTACTAGCTTTGAGAGCACCGATCTATTTGTCTTATATCAATAGCCAAAAATACTTTGTGTCAACACAATATTTATTTCTCTACTTTTACCAAATTAATATTTGTCTTTTCGTTTTGGTTGTATTATTGGTTGTATTTTTACTCAATTAGGTAAATGTAACTATTTTGTAATAAGTCATAATATTTATTTATACCTATAAACTCCTCCACATGAATAGATTCAGTTAAAAGAAGAACAGCTGTTTTTAATAGAATAATTTTCTTTTAATTATATAACTTTATATTTGGGGGCCTACTTATACGTTTATTTTCATAATTAAGACGTAACGAAGCTGATATAAAACAATACAAAACAATTTTTTAAAAATTCTTTAACATTTTTTACAAACATATTGATACTTTTCAAGATGTCTTATTAGTAATATTTCTTTACTGCGTCAATCAACATTTTATAAAAATGCATTACCGATTTCTTTAAGAAGCATTTTATAATCATTATAGTTATGCATTGCTTTGTCCATCAAATTACATTAGTAATTTTTTTAAAAAAAAAATATTTCGTTAGAATCTCAAGATGTTATAAATAAATAGACTAATTATAACATAGCTGGCGACCGTGTTAGTTTCTTATAAACTAACGTTACACGATAATGACCACAGTGACAAAACTAGAGTACATATTAAAAAGTATTGGGCGTTGGCTCTGTTGAATTAGCTGCTCAGGTTGTGTATGTGTTATGGGGGGTGAGGGGTAGAATATCCCCTCTGTCATTTTCAGGTAATTAATTATGTATCACGTCACCACTCAATGACCAAAATATCAGCGCAGATGAACTACAACAGTTACACCCATGTTGTGTATAATTTAGATGCTTCTAATGTCAGTTTTATAGATGAGGTTTCATGTTGGGGAATATGATGTTATTTTGGGGAAAATAGTTTTGTGTTGGGAAAGATGGCGTTATGTTGAGAAAGATGGAGTCAAGTTGGGGAATAAGCTGTGATGTTGCGGAGTATTATGCTGCCATCGGCCATCGTCAATTTTGCATTTGGTTTTTAATGTATAATACTCTATAAGTATAATAATATATAATATGATTATCGAATATTTTGCGAGTTTCTGTTTTTGTCACATGGCAGCACGCTCAGTTGTGTGGGCATGCCGTTGAAAGTGGAGTTTAGAACGACCTCACTCCCCTCCCCCATTCTACCCACTCCCTAACACACATAAGTTACAACCAAGACACACCTCCCTTGTTACTTTAACAACTGATGCCAAATGACCTTTATAACATACAAAAATCAGTTGTGCAGTCATTTCCAAATCATGATACTCTTTAATAATTCAGACACAATTTAGAATAGTAGTACTCAGAACAGGGGCTAGGTTTGTGATGCAGTGTGGGAACCGCCATCTGCTTACATGTCTTTAAAACATCTGTCCAGTGTTACTCACATTTTTGTTAAATAAAACAAACTTCGTAGATGTTTTAGAATAAAATCATATAAACGCGGTACAGCATCGTGATCAGTATTTCTTCTAGAGCACTCTCCCCCCTCCCGAAGAGATGTCTAGAAGAAACTGATCGTGATTATATAGCAAAATAATTGTTTAAAAAATGTCAGCGATCAGTAAGCCGGGTTTGTCTGTTTTGACGTCTAACATGGTAGCATGTATTTTAAATTTCCTTTCTACAATTGGTGAAATTATTGCTATAATGTAAATATTTATTTAAAATTTTAAAAGTGACCTTCCCCCTCCGCTCCCATTCACTAGCTACGCCTCTAGAACAGAAATATTATAAGGGGAACTAACCTCTACATGATTTGTTTGATACAACACAACCACACCAACAACATGTCATTTCAACATTAAGGCCGACATTTTCTTTGTTCAACATTCCTCTAGAATAAATTTTACAATTTCAAGCTAGTAACGATTAATTGTTACCCAGTCAAAAACATTTTTACACTTATATAAGATAATTATTCATTGAGTGAGCCATAAAAAGGCTAGATATTGTTTTTTACAAGCTTTTATTACACTCACTTTCTCTGTCTTTCTTTCTGTCTGTCTAGATTCTAGATCGAAACGCCCGTGTGAAATTGTAGGCACTTCTAACAGATACGTTTCGTAATTGGCACGTGGGTCCAGACATGAAGACAATGCATCGTGTCATTCAATTTGACTTAATTGGTCGCCTAATTAATTGTTTATGAATTAAATAACATTTGGACCGAATTAGTAGGCAGCTCTATCCACACGCGCGATGACGGCCGTGTTGGTCGTGGAGCGAGGGGGGGGGGGGGGCGTCATCACGTTCCATAGGCGCGCAATGGTTTTTAGTCGGGTCAGCAGTCTAGTTCTTTACCACATCACTAGACAACGCCATCCATAATACTGTGACACGTATAGTAAAACTAATTATATTATTATGCAAACTGTTTTTCAAATTGTGTATTATATATTTGTTGCTACACTTTATTGTCTTAACATGCGTATAACTCGTTAATACTAAGAAGTATAAAAAAAAATAAATACATAGAAACGTTTATAGTTATAAGATGTTATAAATGCACTAAAAAGAAGAAAATAATACAATTTTTATTAAATATGAAATAATTTTTAAAAATATAATAGATCTAAGGTTATTTTATATATCAAAAGATTTCTTTCTTTAAATATATTAATGCACTACTATTTATATCACTATAATTAAAAGCGTGGGCCGCTATAATAATAAGTATGTTAACAAGCGGTTCAGTTGTGAAGGTGGAATTGGAGTTTAGAACAACCTCCCTCTCCACCCCTTCCCCCAGAGGCGTAGCGACCCTTCCCGGCGCCCGGGGACAAATTTTCTTTTTGCACCCCCCTCGAACTTTTCATTTGCACCCCCCCCCCCCCTCAAGCTTTCGATTTGCACCCCCCACCCCCTCGAACTTTTTATTTGCACCCCCCCTCAAACTTTCAATTTTGCGCCCCCCCTCAGGTCGGCGCCCGGGGACATATGTCCCCCCCCGCCCCCCCCCCCTCTCTCGCTACGCCTCTGCCTTCCCCCCACCCCCTGCACATATACGTAATTACCAAAACAAAATTACCTTGTTGCTTAAACAACGATGAAAAATGACTGTTACAACATAACATTTCCAAATCATGATACTCTTTTATAATTCAGATCTATTTAGATCTGCTTAGACGTCTATAAAAATCAATTTGGTGTTACATACAACATTTGTTTTACTAAAACAAACTTTCTTCCAGATACGCCCCCCCCCCCCCCCCCCCCACCCTCGAAAAGATGCCTGGAAGAAACACTGAGCGTGATTATATTTCAAAATAATTGTTTAAAAAATGTTAACAATCAGTGAGCCAAGTTTGTCTGTTTAGACGTCTAAAATAGTAGCATGTACATCAAGTTTTCTTTTTCCCACGTTTTCTTTAACTAAATTGCTTTCTCTGTGTCTTCTGTGTTTGTTTGTCTTTCCAATCAAATCTTGCGATCGAAATTTCTGGCACTTCCCAGTTAGCTAGCGCGCTGAAATTTTCAGGGAAGCTTTCTTTTGGATGACCATAGAATATGCAATTGTTATTATTACTAAATTGATCAATGGAAACATTTTATTGAGCATTTTAGACCGCTATATAATCTATATATATAATTCTCCTCTGCGAGCCATTAGAAAAAAAACCAGCGACGCGTACCTCGCGCGCAGTGAAGCGAACGATCTCACGTTGCCACAGGCTTAGGGGCAAATAATTTACTTTGAACCGAGTTTAAACTTACAGGATGTAGGCCACGACACGGGTTCAAATCTATGTGTTCTAGTCAGTAACGTATTCACACAACGATTTTTTTTCGAGTTGTCTTTTTACGAGTTGTCTTTTTACGAGTTGTCTTCGTTTACCCAAAAAAAAAAGTGAAAAGATAAAATCGATAGCAAGATTTTAATGCAAACAGACAAAGACTAAAAAGTAGAAATTAATAATCATTAAAAAAGTTTTAAAAAACCCACGTTTTCTGATTGAACTAAAAAGTAGAAAATAAATACTATACATCACAATAATGCAAGCGATCACTCTACTATAAGCGATCAAAAACGTGGGGCGCCGTGATTTTCTTACAGTTTCTAATACTGTTGACTCTCTACAAGCTCCCTAATAAAAGTCAATAGTATTATCTAATCAATAGTAATATAACTTTTACTTCGGCGCCCCACGTTTTTGATCGTTTATAGTAGAGTGATCGCTTGCATTATTGTGATGTATAGTATTTATTTTCTACTTTTTAGTTCAATCAGAAAACGTGGGTTTTTTAAAACTTTTTTAATGATTATTATTATAAATGATGAAATCATTGCTATAATGTAAATATTAATTTTAAACTTTCAAAGTGACCTCCGCCCCTCTTCCCCCCCCCCCGTTCACTAGCTAGGCCTCTAGCACAGGAATATTATAAGGGGAACTAATCTCACGATGGTTTGTTGGATACAACAAAACTACAACAACAACATGTAATGGCAACATTTTGGACGGCATTTTCTTTGTTCAACATTTCTTTTAGAATTAATTCTACAATTTCAAGTTACTAACAATTAATTATTTTACCCAGTCAAAAACATCTTTACTCTTATATAAGATGATTATTCATTGAGTTATAAAACAGGCTAGAATTTTATTTTGTATTTTAACTTCGTCCTTGAACGAAACCTAGTACTGAGCAGTGGTGGATTGAAGGGGAGGCTGAGAGGGCAGCAGCCAGAGGTCCCGGAGCTTTAGGGGGCGATATATTTTACTCATAAAAACCATGGTTGATTTCATTTGACTACATAAACAAACAATTTTTTTTATAAAGACAGGCCTAATGAGTGACTGCTATCTTTCTGGCTAAAAATGTAAGCGACATGTAATTATAATACAAAGTACCTAATGATCAATGTTACAATTTAGTATCGTTTGAGTTTTAGGCTTATTTCAGAATGTTAATGAGAGTACATTTCTAAAATACTTAACATGGCGTCAGTTGAACCTTTCTAATTGCTAAGTAAATATTCGGTTGTAGCTTTTTGCTTTTTTGTCCACCCACCTAACCCCACCGTAAACTGAAGACCGTCGTCCACTTTCAGTAACTGATTAATTCCACACCCAATGAAACTTTGTCAATATCTGTTTAACCGAAGTTTCAAAGATATTGTCGGTTAGTTTCTGATTATGTAAATATGATGTGTTTATATTTTATGGAAGACACTTTTTTTCCTCTTTATATGTAACACGTTGATAACATTTTGCAATAAAAAAAAACAAGTGTCTTAAACTTCATAAAAGTTATTGGTTACTATTGGTAATATTGTCAAATAGAGTTGTCATACACGAGAATGAAGATTGGTGAATAGGCAATAGTCAGTACAATGTACATGAGTCGCCTCTGCTACAATGAGTACTTGGCTCTAGTAGAGAAAAAAAAATCCCAATGAAATGTAACGGCAAAGCTGCTATTGTATATCAAATTAAAAGATCTGAAATTATATTAAATTTCTAATTGCTTACAATAAAGTTTGAAAATACTATTTTAATATAGAATACAAACTGTATTGCACGTCACATATAGTATGCAGCACGTTAATCGTGTAAGCAAAGAAAACAACACAATTGTTAATGCAATATAATGACTTTCTCTATTATTTTTCAGGTGTTTATTTGACGAACTGCACCACTGAAAAGCACCATATATCTATAGTAAAGTTTTATGACTATACGGCAAGACAGGAATACAGTTTTTTGGAAACATTTTTGAAGAGCTTTATATCAAATACAAGTACCGACTTTGAGAGGGTCCACGTTACTTGCATGAAGTATTATCAACGAGATAAAGAGAACTGTCCAAAAAAATGTAAAGGGATATTGCCTGCTTATGAGTTCCCGTTCAATATTTCTTGTGTACCATCTAACAAAAAAGACTGGCTGATAAATCACATCCGAGAGACTCAAACAATATCAATTTGCATTTCACCTCACACAATAGACTCAAATTTTACAGCACACTTGTTGTTACTATCTAAACACACATTTATTTTAGACACTTTCACTATCAAAATTTTTTATCAAGGCGTAACTTGGGTAAATCTTGAAACATTTCAACAACATTCTGATCGGCCTACACTGATATGTACTGACTGCAGACCCGGCTGGACATCATTTATAAATCCAACAACAAAGACACTTGAATCCTGTTATTTTGTTCAACATTTCAACGGAAGTTTAACACAAGCTGGTGATCTATGTAAAAATATGCAGGGGAATACGTTAACCATAGAAACAGAAGAAGAGTTCCAGTTTATACAAGAACTTCTAAGGAAAACACAGAATGGCTCGGGTCCAGAGACTTGCTGTAGACAACAAAACAACAGCGTGTGTCTGGCCTTGAACCTAACTCGAAATGGGAAACATTTTAGGTGGGGTCAAAGTCGACCACTGGTTATCTCTGCGCCTTGGTCACCAAATCTTGAAGAAAGTGGAGATTGTGTCACGTGGGTTTTATCACGTGATGCAAGTGGCTACAGTAAAACATGGCGTCACGTTGATTGTGAAGTTACAGATCTATTTGTTGTAATCTGTGAGGTGGAAACGTATCTGAAACATAACCCAAGATATCTAGCTATGGGACAAGAGTTTATAGAATATAATCAGGGCCTCGTTTCTGTCGCAGCTTATTTTGGGGATGACCAATTCTATTCTTGGTTTAATAACAAGATCAATTATAACATCGAAAGATTTTACTGTGACGATGAATCTTCCAAATCTATAGCTTATTCCTTTGTATGTGACAACAAACACGATTGCCCAAATGGTAGAGACGAAGAGGATTGTACAGGAGACAAAGACAAGATATGGTTTTACAACTCAACTCAGAAAAACTTTAAAAGAACAGATGGAAACAACACACGACAATCCGACACAATCAAACAACCGCATCGTTTTGATCTAAAACAGCTGTTACATGAATTGTGTAATTCACAATCAGACAATTCTGGGTTGTTTAAAAATACAATTAACATAACAAATACTACACCCGATAACGGTATGCTAACTTCACTATGGCCTGATATTCTGCCATGCAGTGAAGGTCCTACTTCTGTTAAAACAATTGGATCTAACCAAACTATGACATGTGTTAGGGCCCCTAAATGCTTGTACATTAAATCGTTTGAGGATGACGTCATAGGTTGCCACAACATGATTCACCTACAGAACTGTACAACATACAAATGTCCATCTGGCTACACAAAATGTCCAATGTCTTATTGTATCCCAGAGACTTACGTCAATGACGGGACACAGGATTGTCCACAGGGAGAAGATGAAAACAATCTGATGTTGAAGTGTTTCAATACGTCACAGTATGTTTTCCTACAGCACGTTTGTGATGGCTACATAGACTGTCCTAATGGTGACGATGAAATAAATTGCAACATTAATTGTTCTAACATTTTAATATGTGTTGCAGGGATAGCAATAGTCCCTAAAAGATATTTTGATTTTTCAGACACAAAAAAATATATAGCACGTATTGATTATTCTATTCGATACATTTTGTTTTTAAGTCTAATTTTAGATGGTGAGTTATCTTCAATAATAATACAATTGGGTAAGCAATCAAAACTGACATATTTATATTGTCGCTTAATGAATATTAAATCAGATAACTTTAATTTCCTATCAATATCTGAAACAAATAATATAAAGCAAGCAGACTTTCGTTCAAATAAGTTTCAACAAATTACATCAACAGGAAGTTTTTCTAAAATGAAAAGCCTTAAAACTCTCGACCTGTCTTCCAACAGAGAGCTAACAACT
Organism: Physella acuta; assembly: GCF_028476545.2. Lineage (NCBI taxonomy): Eukaryota > Metazoa > Mollusca > Gastropoda > Physidae > Physella > Physella acuta. The sequence goes on along the minus strand of NW_026731957.1, from coordinate 757,115 downwards.
TTTAATGTGTCTATCCCGTCACTAGAGAGTTTAGATTTGTCTGACACAAAAATTCCAAGTCTTAATAGGAACATATTTGAAAACATGAAAAATCTGAAAATGTTATATCTTAGAAATACTAAATTAACAAACTTTAACTTTATCCCTGATAGCTTTACGCTGGAAACACTAGATATCAGTGGTACTAACATGCAAGGGATAGGATCCAATTATTTTAATGGCCTGAACATTACAGGAGTTGTAAGAACATCACAGTATAAACTGTGTTGTCCCCAGACACTTGGCCCAAACATACCCGTTGAGAAGTGTCAATCTGATGACAAATCCATTTCTTCCTGTACAGACCTAATCAGGGGTGTTAGCATGAGAATTATTCTGTGGGCGATAGGTCTTCTGGCCTTGGTGGGGAACATGTTTGCTCTAGCGTATAGGATGATATGGGATAGAAAGGTTTTAACGACAGTGTACGGGCAGTTTGTGTCCAACCTCTGTATCTCAGACATGATCATGGGCTTTTATCTCATCATGATTGGCGTGGCTGATGAGATGTATCGGGATACTTATTTTGTCAGAGAAGACGAATGGAAATCCGGGGTTGTCTGCCAAGTGGCCGGGTTTCTGTCAACCCTCTCCAGCGAGGTCACGACGTTCTTTATCTGTCTGATAACACTGGACAGATTTCTTACACTCAGGTTCCAAACTGGCAAGTACCGGTTCACCACGAGGACAAAACGTGCATCCATCATCCTCTCCTGGCTTCTTGGGTTCTCTTTAGCTTTAGTGCCAGTACTTAACCCTGAATGGGGAATATTCACATCCAACTCCATGTGTTTAGCATTTCCTTTAGACACTGCTGTAAGTGGCGGACGTTATTACGCTGTCGCACTTTTCTTAGGTTTAAATTTTGTTCTGTTTCTGTCTATCATAGTCGGCCAGATTTTCATCTTACGTTCTCTCTCCACTAGAAGAACTGTTTCTACTTTCAGTACCGTAAACAATTCAAGACGAGCCCAGGATGTTCTCGTTGCTAGGCAACTGTTTCTTGTGGCCGTGACCAACTTCCTGGCCTGGGTTCCAGTGCAGATATTGGGGACACTTGCACTTGCTGGGGTTGACCTTGACAACGACGTCTACACGTGGACGGCTGTGTTGGTTTTACCCCTGAACTCGGCCTTGAACCCTTTAGTATACTCTTTCCCACGACTGTACAACCTGTTTCTGTCTCTAAAAAATAATTGTTGCAAATAAAACGGGCAGTGACATTTCGTGCATGCGCCTGTATGTAAATGTTACAGTTGCATTAATAATATATGCGAACATATATATATATATATATATATATATATATATATATATATATATATATATATATATATACAGATATATATATATATATATATATATATAAATATATATATATAATTTTCCCTTTAATTAGACTGCAGTTTAATTTTTGAAAAACTTGATATTTTTTTTTTAACTTTGCATTAGTTACTCTTTTCAACAAACATTAAAAACCTTAGTGTTAGGGTTATGTTATGCATGTTGCGTTGCGTTTTCGTTTACGTTTGTGTTTGTAACCCTAACACGAAACCTTGTTTTAAATATGAGATCTTTAAAAAGTAATTTGTTCATAAACTTTGAACTAGGGTTATAAAAATAATTCTCAAAACTAAACACCAAATTTTGAATTGTTTCACTAGGCTTTAAAATACATTAAATGACAATAGTTTTTTAATATTTCTTAAAATTTCAATATTATCTGTAAGCGTTTTACTAAAGTTACATTTGATATAGCCTAGGCTATGTTAAAGTTAGGGTAATTTAACGTAAAATCTTTAAAGTTAGTTTTAAACCATTTTTTTGCCTTAACTCAAATTTTTTGAATTTAAATTCATCACTACAATTTAGTAACAACTATGTTACACAAATTATATCGAGCACATTTTCGTTGACTTTCAAACGCCACATACCAATGCACATTATTTGTATTTCCCTGATCAAAATTTGTGTTTCGTAAAAATAATTGTTTGATGTTTTATAATTTAGATACATACTTGTATTAATATCAACTCCTTTACATTCGATTACATATATATGTATTAGTAGTGTTTGTATAGACTGTTGTACACATTATATCCGTTACATGTGACGTATTCTATTCACTTTTATTTAAAAAATGTTGCTTGTAATACATTAGTTGGAGAAGTGCACTATTTTGTAAACTTAAATTAAATGATGACTTTATGTTTCAATAATAATTGTATGTAAAGAAATGCACATTAGTATGTCTCTCATTCACCATTTATCTTGTAAAAATATCTTGAATTAACATTTATACATTTTTAACAGATGTATGGTGGTTTATGCTTTAATATTTTTTTTTGCATATAATTGTTCACATATACTATGTATAAAACACTAAAACACTAATTGTAATATTACACATCTTTCTATAGAAGTTGATACATCTTATTTTTGCACATTTGTTTACAATATATATATATATATATATATATATATATATATATATATATATATATATATATATATATATATATAAACAAATGTAAAGGGAGTGTTTAATTAATTCTAGTACACATTTAATTATGATTTATTTATTATAACTGTTATACATTTTCTCTTTGCACATTGTCATGCTTTTGAAAACCCAGTTGGAAATAAGATCTATTTTTAAAATTTCATCACTAGATCTATAAACTACGTGGTTAGCTGGTAATATTGGTTACAATTCTTTAATATTATATATATTATATATTCCATTTTTTCCAAAAAAAACGTACAACTGGATTTTATATCAGAAAAAATGTCATCCTTAATGCCAATATATTTTTGTAAAATTATATTGGTCCATAACTCTTCATTGGTTTGAGTTCACGATTAAATACCTGTTTACTAACCATTATCTTATCTCAAATAAGAATCTAAACTATAATTGTATTGGTAGTTTTTTAATTCATATTAGATATTGTTTAATGTTGGATATTTAATTACTGTTTTAATTATAATTTTTAAAAATATAGTTATAAACCAAATTTTTTTAAAAATATGTGTGATTTTTATTTTAGGTGATTTGATGTTTTATTACAGATTCCAAACTGATATATAGTTTATTACAGATACTTTCTTTATATTTCAATGTAAACACTTAATGAAATATAAATGTATTAACATAAAAGCATAATTCACTACAATTTAGTAAAAACTATGTTACACATATTACATCGAGCACATTGTTGATGACTTTCAAACACCACATACCAATGCACACTATTTATCAACAATTCTTGATCTATAATGAAATGTATTGGTAGTGGTTCGAAAACGTTTCAAATGACGTTCATATATATATATATATATATATATATATATATATATATATATATATATATATATATATATATATATATACAGAGAGAGAGAAAGAGAGAGAGAGATTGTTTGAGTTATTTGGCTACAGAGCCTGATTCAGTGACTGTTGTTGCAACATGATGCCGCATGGATACAATCCATTTCGATCCAAATTAGTATGGTAATCAAATTACGCGATGTATATGATAGAATATACACATTTACGTGTAAATTTAAGTTTAAAGATTTGTGTATGTTCACAATGGTACGTTGTTGTATTGCAACAATATTCATATATATATATATATATATATATATATATATATATATATATATATATATATATATATATATATATATATATATATATATATATATAAATATATATATACTTGAAAATTTAGTAGACTGTGTATTTTTACTTTGCTATAATTGTTTCAACTCAATGATAATAAAAGCCTGAGCTTGCATTTCTTGCTCGTAGCGAACTGGGAGATTTTAGGTCGTCCCCTGCATCGAAATGTCACCCGCTGGTGTCATGCTAGGTGGGAGTAGGCAGAAGCCTTACTATAAATATGCGTGGCTAGTGGCTTGTAACATTGAAGTGAGAAATGCTTTATCATATTTTGGTTCGCCAAGGCTAAAGAGCACAGCTTTAAAAAGTTTAGACCGTAAATGCAAGGCGTTATTTCAAGAACAAAAGATGAGTTGAAATTTAGATGAACGTTAATAATGATGGGTGTAGTTGGTTTAGACAGGGGTTTAGGAAATACGGAAATCAGAGGCGTAGCTTGATATTCCGGTGCCTTGGGCGGACTTTCAATTTTGTGCTCCCTTCGCCCCATTAAAAGATAGTTTTCCTGTTTGTAAAAACGCCCTCCACCCCACACTTGGAAATGTTTGTGGCGCTACTAACCAGCTACTATCCCGTAACAGATTCTGTTTCTCTGTCTCAAAATTGATAAAGAAAGCAGTTTAAAAGTGTGTAAACCCTAAGCCTTGTAAAATGAGATTTTAAATTAAATGTTGCACCTTTAAGTCGGCTCCTTCCCCGCCACACCCACTGTGCGTAGCTGGAAACGACTAGATTTTATTTTCATAAAATTCAATTTTTTTACCAAAATAATTTTTTATGTATTTATGTAAAATTATATAGGTCGATAACTCTTCATTGGTTTCGGTTCACGCTTAAAGCCCGGTCAATTATTATTTTAACTCAAATAAGAAACTAAACTTTCAATGTATTTGTAGTTTTTACATCATATTACGTATTGTTTAACGTTGGATATTAAATTACTGTTCTAATGTATACTTTTTAAAAATATATTTCTTAACCTAAATAAATTTTAAAATATGTTTGATGATTATGTTCGGTATTTTTGAAGTTTTATTACAGATTCCTAATTAATATATATTTTTCTTACAGATACTATTTTTTTTTATTTTTCAATGTAAACACTTAATGAGATATAAATGTGTTAACAAAAAAGCATAATGCACTACAATTAATTAACAACTATGTTACACACATTATACCGAGTACATTGTTCTTGATTGTCAAACTCCACATACCAATGCACACTATTTGTCAACAATTTTTTTATCTATAATAAAATATATTGGTTCGAAAACGTTTCAAGTGATTTTTTATTTATTTTTACTTTGTCCATTAGTTAGAATAAGTACATTTCGTAGCTATAATGTATCTATAACTTCACTGCAATTAAATACTTGAATTTTTTTTTTAAAATGAATATTAAAATACGTGTGATCACATTAATATTTGTTCTTTAAAGAAAACAACAGAATATACTTTTGCATTTTAGTACAGGTTATCATATCTTATATTGTTAAAAAAAATTAACTTTATTTCAGCATGAGTATAACATCGCTTGTATTGGACATGTAATACATGACGTAGCTAAGTCATATACACGTTAACTCTTTTAAGTTGTCACAAACCTAAAGACAGCGGTTTGCACACGTAAAACGACAACCTCTACGAGAACAGGTCTCATTCCGTAATACAATACACACTACCGAGTGCTACAGATACTTACAATGTTAGAGAGCACCTGTCACTCGTGAAAAAAAAAAAGCTTATACACACACACACAGCACACACTCACATAAACACATATAGCCAGGGTAAACTACAGGTATAATTAACGAACTCATAATTAGATACATCGGGTACTTTTCTTTTAAAGTATTTGAAAACACACTGTGGATAAGAGTAAAACTGCCTCAAAAAGATGAATAAGCAAACATCAATTTGTTTATTTTACAATCAGATTCATAGCTTTTGAAACAGGTAATGCTCTATGAATCTTGTTATTGCAATTAGCAGTAAAGAGGTGTTTAAGCAATATAGTAACCTAACCCATACCTTATCGTTGTTTTTAAAAAAATCTTTGAAGAACAAGAAAAGCAGTAGCAAATAAAAAAATTAGAGATTTGAAATGCAACACCAATACTTTAGTTACAATTAAATACATTGTGGGATATTAATATTATTCAGAATGTTGCATCTGTTAGATAGCATAGTTCCTGGTATTTAAAGTGCGGTCTTATATCAACTCCGCTTTTACAAACTTTCCTTATGTTGTGATGTTTTACCATATATGTTGAAATATATTTAATTCTGATTATAGTCAATATATTTTGTAAAAATGAATAGTTATAAGCAAATACATTAAATAATAAAGTAACTATTAATCTGGTTTGTTTCGACAATTACAATAAAATCTTTAGACCTATACATTACATTATTAACAAGATTTTCTTTAAATATATAACAATACGCTACTATTTAAATAATTATAAAGAAAAGCGTGAATACATTCACTAATATTTAGGAAGAAACCCATGCTATTCTTCTCAATATTATGCCTAAAGTCATTTGTAAGAATTTAGTTGTGTTTGTATATTTTCAACGTTAAAATCAACTAATTTTACTGACATAAGCGAACTCTGGCCTGGACTATGTTATTTTAGTGAGCGTCGGTTTTACATAAACAATGTCTGGTTATATATAATTTTTAGAGTTGGAAGGGATCGAGCCTTCTCTTCCAGAGGGTTTAAACTCGAGACTTTTTCGAATTTATCAACCATGAGCTTTTGCAGACTCGATCACGCCTCCATCACAATTAAGGATACGTGTCAACTGGTTATTCGCCATTGAGGGTATTGACTCCGATTTCAGTCTGCTTTCCTTTTGGATTTGCTTTGCCCCTAGCCTTTGTCCAACCAAGAACAAACTACAAGGCAGCAGTTGTTTGATTTTGGAGTTATCACTCCTAAAGGCGTGGCTGTCGAGTCGGTAAAGCTCATGGTTGCTAAACCAAAGAGTCTCGAGTTCGAACCCTCTGGCAGATGATGCTCGTTAGCTGGGGAGAGCCAATCTTCTAAGAGAGACAACTCCAAAATCAAAATCGGAGTCAATGACTTCAATGACGCATAACCAGTTGAAACGTATACTTAATTTTATTGAAGGGGATCCCTTCCAAAACTAAAGGAAGAACAAATGATAAGAAGAAGATTGTATAGTACAAACCCTAGTCTAAGATTGCTATGTACTTCGAGTTAAGTGTTATAAACGTTTGCACCTAACAGATGACAACAAATCGATCTGCAACTTCACAATCAACTTGACGCCATGTTTTACTGTAGCCACTTGCATCTGGTCATAAAACCCACGTGACACAATCTCCACTTTCTTCAAGATTTGGTGACCAAGGCGATGCGATAAACAGTGGTCGACCTTGACCCCACCTAAAATGTTTCCCATGTCGAGTTAGGTTCAAGGTCAGACACACACTGTTGTTTTGTTGTCTACACCAAGTCTCTGGACCTGAGACATGCAGTGTTTTCTTTAGAAGGTCTTGTACAAACTGGAACTTTGCATCTGTTTCTATGGTAACAATGTTAGCTCCCATAGGTTTACATTGTTGGCCAGCTTTATAATTGTCGACCTCCGTATAATTAAAATGATGAATAAAACAGGATGAAATTGCATTTGTTATAAGTTCTACAAAGAAAGTCGAGCCTGATCTGCTTTCCGAACCAATAGGTGAATAGTAATGTTTGTGACGGTAAAACCGTCCTCCACCACCCTCTACCTGTACTATTACTCCCACCCCCTCAACAGCTACGTACATTCCTATCTTTCGTTCCCCTCACACAATATTATCTAGTAGGCTAGATTGTCCACGTGACACACCGCCAATTTTAATGCATAAAGGGGATGCAACAAAGAAAAACACGCACTCTCCCAGCATAGAGCTCAGCTGGTGGTGTCGCACGCGGCGTTGGGGCCGTCGGCCCGACCTCCACGTGTTCTGGGTTTGGTTTTACTTAATTATTTCTTATTTTAACTTTAACAGCTTTTTTATGCATATTTAGTTCTCATTGTAAAAATTAGTTTCATTAAATATAATATATATTATCTTTCTGTTATGTATTGTTACTTAAATACTTTACACTTTTACCCTGTTCGTTGCTTAGTCTATGTGACAGTCTATAACTTACCTGATTTATTTAACTAAACTTTACACTGCCCGTGCCTTAGCCCGCGGGGCATTTGAATACTTATTTGACTTAAACTATTCCACGTGGCAGTTAAGTAGACATTTTAGTTACCTACTGTACTACTTTTATCCTGCACCTGTATCAGGAACGGAGCAGTAGATACGGTAATATTATATTGTACACTGCAGCATTCTATTTTACTACAGGCCGTAAACTGCGGGCATTGAGTTGACCCGTAGTCATTGGACCTGATATTTTATTTTATTCACCGGCCGTAAACCCTTGCCAGAGTCAAGAGGTCATCGGACCAGGTGAGAAATTATTATTCTACTAAGGCCAGAGGCGTAGCTAGGGGAGGGCGGGGAGGGCGGCCGCCCCGGGCGCCGACCTCAGGGGGGCGCCAAAAGGGGTAGAACATTTTTTACAAGCTCATTTTAAGCTGCAGTTTTGAATTATAAACAGTCAAAGTAAAGAAATTTAACCGCTGAGAGCCTTTGCATACTGATTTAACTGTTTTCTACCTTGATTGAGTAACTGTAAAAGGTATATCCTTAAGAAACAGTGACCGGAAAAACTGCTTTTCAGCTTTCCTAGATGGGGGGGGGGGGCGCTTTTTCGAAGACTAAAATCGGAAAAATTAAGGAATAAATAACCCATATCACTCAGAAAAGAACCCATGGAACTAAAACGTATTTTACGATTGTGTAACATAAAAACACAAATTATTGACGTTTAACATCCACTGTACCATTTTTGTCCAAGATGGTGGGGAGAGGGGGGGGGGGGCGCTTTTTCACCAACAAAAATCGCAGGATTTGTATTGAATCGGTTACTAGATAACTCTTTTAACACTTAGAAAATAAATGTGTTTCCTCTAGCTTGTTTCATTATACAATCAACCAGTCAACGAAATACCCATATCGTATTCCAATGTGAACAATAATTTGCTATTGTATGTCAATTGTATGACCTTAATCTAACAAACTTATAATTCAAATATATACTAGATCTATATCATAACAGAGACTGTTCCAAAGATAAAACGTAAAAAGTCTGTCCTAAACGATTTAGCACCGGTACAATTTTTTTTTCTGACATTACTAATCATCATCTTTAAAGAATAATGCATCTCAGGGGGAATTTAATTGGCGTCGAGTAAAGTTTTAGGGAACGACAATCAGCGTAATTGTTAATTTTTTTCAAGACTGTCGCACACGCATATATATATATATATATATATATATATATATATATATATATATATATATATATATTATATATATATATTATATATATATATATATATATATTATATATATATATTATATATATATATATATATATATATATATATATATATATATATATATATATATATATGGGGGGCGCCAAACTGAATGTTCGCCCCGGGCGCCGGGAGGGGTCGCTACGCCTCTGACTAAGGCTGTAAACTTTGGGCATTGATTTGACACTTAGACATCAAATCTTAATGATAGTACGTCTAGTTATACTATACTAGAGTCTATATTAACGGTAGAGAAGCGGCAAAGACCCTCCTGTCGGTTGAATTGACGCATTTTACAGATTATCAAAAAGTTATATATTTTTACTGATTATCCCAATTAATATGCTCCGAATCTATTCTTTTTACCGTTAACAATGTTGCCATGACAAATTCATGTCAATGCATGTTAGCCCTTGCATGCAACGATTATATTTGTGTATTGAGTGGGCTTTCTGAAAACTGACTTGATATGGGAAACAGGGGGAATAATGTAGAAATATTAAACATAAAAAAATAATATTAAGTTATCCCTCTTTGACCGCTAAAAAAAATATTTAATCTATTTTTTTTTCTCTTCTGATTGTATATGTTATTAATTTGGAGCATTGTCAAATATTGCGTGTTTACTAAACTTTATAATGGTGAATTTAGTAGCTCTATTAAAAGACAAGGTAATCATAGGTAATACATTACGTAAGTTTATAAATTATGTTCAATTGAACTCTTCGGGTTCCACAATAATTTTAGTTGTTACTAACAAATACAATATCGATGGTGTATCGATCTGATATAGAAAGTAAAATTAAGGTGTTGTTCATACTAATATTTTATTTTCATTTACTTTATTTGTTACTAAATTTATACTATGACACCTAATTCAGATCCAAAATTGTGTTAAAATGGTATTTAATTAGAGTACTTATCATTTGAATAAATAATAAATATCGCATAAAACTATTTAAAAATCGGTACGTTTTAGCTATATTTCGAAGAGTTATTATTACAAAACTAGTACCGTAAATCAAATCTGTTGAGTAAAACATATTTCAGGGTTCATGCAGAAAAACGTTCGAGAAACACTAATGTAGCCTACACTCTTCACTACTCACAAAACAAAATGTTAACGCGGAGTCGATGCATGCATATTGTGTAAAATTCATTACCTGCTAGTACTTGGTTAGTGATTATGTTGTCACATATGGTTGATGTACAGGATAAGGTGTCACAAAGGGTTGATGGACGGGGTGTCACATAGGGTTGATGTACGGGATAAGGTGTCACAAAGGGTTGATGGACGGGGTGTCACATAGGGTTGATGTACGGAATATGTTGTCACATAGAGTTGATGTACGGAATATGGTGTCACATGGGGTTGATGTACGGAATAGGGTGTCACATAGAGTTGATGTACGGAATATGGTGTCACATGGGGTTGATGTACGGAATATGGTGTCACATGGGGTTGATGTACGGAATAGGGTGTCACATGGGGTTGATGTACGGAATAGGGTGTCACATGGGGTTGATGTACGGAATAGGGTGTCACATGGGGTTGATGTACGGAATATGGTGTCACATGGGGTTGATGTACGGATTAGGGTGTCACATAGGGTTGATGTGTAAAATATGGTGTCACATAGAATAAAAAATGTTGAGTCAATTTATTTTATTAGCTATTTTGGTGACTGCATTTACCACGGTTGTGTGGTTACTAACATGTCCAGATACGAGTCAATAATTCAGATAATCTTTACATGTTGTTGAGCTCAGAGGAGGAGCGTGGCTAGCTTTATGTGGCAAGGTTTATGTGGCTATGTGGACAGGGTGCGTACGTGTACATATAATAAGATTATTCTTATAAATTAAAAACGAAAAAGAAATATGTTTCGATAGTTTTACTGTGATTCACTGTTAATAAAACATGAAATAAATTTCGACGGCTTGCGATTAATATATATATATAACAAATTACGTAGAGCTAATTTCTACCAGGTGATTAAGTTAGAGAGTAGTTGAAAATTGAGTCAGGTTTTGAAAGATAAATCGGTGTGAATGTTAAGACAATTAATTTTAACGCTGATCAGACATTAAACACTGAGTAAAAATTTACTATATACGTATGCGTTTATCCCGATCCCACCCCAAGCAAAATATATTCATGTCTGATTTAAATCCTGTAAAACACTGACAACATTATGCTGACATTTTGTGCACAAGTCAGTCAGTGGAACAAACAAATAATGAAATATTTTTCATTATATTATTCAGGAGGCGGAACAGTTTATGATAGGGTACCATTTAGGCGTTGGCCACTTCATTGGTGTTAGTGTTTGTGTTGCTATAGAACTCGCCCATCGCAGTATAGTAATAACACTGATTGGCGCTAATGGTGAAGTTTTGTGGATGAAATAAGCCCTCAACAATGTCTTTAAAGTTTATATTCCTGTGTTTCTTTCTGGCTGTAAAGACAAGCAGAGGTATGTACTAGTTGTTTTTACCGTATGTCTAACTATAGTGTTTTTAAAATTTGCAGTGACTGTGTAAAACTATAAAGGTGTTAACATATAAAAATAAAATACAAAACTATAACCGATGTTATAATAAGGGTCATTCGAGTACTAAGTGCTCCAACAATGAGGGACAGTGCCCCAGCATCCAGGACTCTACGAGCCCTAAAGTTATATGAACCTGGTCTCGAGTGCTACAGATCTTTTCTATTTTACTGCGATCAGAACTTTGGTGCTACAAACCTACGTGATGTGGTTCTTCTAAGTCGACATTAGCTGTTCTCAACATTAGCCAGTTATTTCCCCATTTGGAGGTGATTGCGGAATTTATCGGTTAGATACTCATAAAATTTATTTATTACTACATAAGATCTGGGAGGTCCAGTTTTGTATAAGAATGAGGAACTTGAATCGCAATTCTTGTACATTTAAGTCTCGTTTTTACTCCTCTTTCTTAAATACAATTTTATTTAGCCAAATAATAATTTCTTTAGTGTATATAAATTCTAACCATCAACCCAGGTAACTAGTGTGAAATCATACTTTAAACTGAGATACATAAAGAATGAATCGGGAAGCTCATTGTTACATATCTTAATGATTTTCTTTAGTTTACCGATAAAAAGATTTGAGTTGACTAGCTTTTGGTCAAAGGGGAGCAACTGTAAAAATAATAAAATAAACATATATATTTGGTTACCTCTCTTAGACCTAAAATTAGGAAGTTTTTATTTCATTTTTTTAAAATTCTTTTTATCTTTTAGAATTTTTAAGTGTGACGGTAGTCGGTAGATATTACATATTTAATAGATTTATAACTTAACTATTAAGAGAAATATTTCAAAACTTTTTTATCATTCGGTTATAATAGCATAGACAAATTACAGGCATGTAAATGTAAATGCATCAGCTTGCTTGGTCATAGTAAAAGAGAAAAACGAGGGGCCACTGTTACAGTATGACTTGTCAGTGATTTTTTCGTCGATTGTGTTATGTATAACATGGTTACGTCCCTTTAGTGTTCACTGTGTCTTCCGTGATATGTAATATATGAGTCAGAGACAGGGAATACCGTCTGAGCTCTCTGTATTTATCATGTACTGGAGATAACTCAAAGAACTGTCTATTTAAGTAACATCCACTACCGACTTAAAGAGCGCCGGTCTATTTGGGCTGTTCTTTTGGTCTTATTTCAATAGACAAAAATAAAGTCAACACACATTTTTTTCTCTAGGTTTACCAAATAAATATATGTCTTTTGCGTATTGGTTGTATTATTAAGTGAGACAGTTGCCAAGTATATAACATTTACTCCATTTGGTAAATGTAACTAAAAATATGTATTGATTTCAATCTTTTATTTTAGTTATAAATTATAATATTTATTTATACCTAAAAACTTCTCCACATGGATAGGTTGGGATAAAAGAGGAGGAGATGCAAGTTTTTAAACGAAAATATTTTTAATTATATAACTTTCTATTCGGCGGGGCAAATTATACGTTTGTTCATAGTAACACATGTTCATAATTAATGAGTACCTAATTGGGTGTCATCGGCGATTGGTCAATAGAGTCTGACTGGACAATATAAACTTTAACCACTGTCCGCCCTCCCCTCCAAGGAAGTTTTTGCCCCCCCCCTCGAAAGTTTCAAGTGCCCTCCTCCCTCCTCACTCCCAATCCACACATACGAAGAAAAGCCTGTTTTGGCTTTTAGCGGAAGAAGAATGGGATGAGAATAGGGACGTAGTGTAGCTAGTGGTGAAAGTAGTTGTCAATGTAGTTGTGAAGTTAGTGGTTGAAGGTAGTGATGACGGTAGTGGTGAAAGTAAAATTTGACCGATACTACCACGGGCAAGTGTCAAATAGACTGTATGGGCGTGGTTCTATCCCGCCTTTGTTAATGATTTATGTGATACAAACGGTAGCGGGTGGGGCTAGGGAGGGAGGACAGATTTGTTTTGACAACTGACGTCACGTGCTTGGAGCCGAACAAATAGTTAAATTATGCTTTTAGATAGCAGCTTTAAAATTATGTTCTGTTTAATTGATTAAAAAAATGATTACGAACAAATTGAGAGTTTTCAAGATGTCTTTCTGTTAATATTTCTTTACTGCATCAATCAACATACATTTTTTTTTTAGATTGTTTAAGTTCAACAACCATATATAGCCTATTTCTATAAGACGCATTTCATAATCATACTAATGCATTACTTTGTCAATCAAATTACATTTGGAATTTATTTTTAAAAAAATCTATTAAATATCAATTTGTTATAAATATATAGACTATTTATAACATAACTGGCGAGCGTGTTAGTTTCTGTAAAGTAACGATACAAGATAATAACTGCAGTGACAAGGACGGGAGTACAAATTAAAAAGTATTGGGCGTTGGCTCTATTGAATGAGCTGCCCATGTTGTGTCTGTGTGGGAGGGAGGGGGGGGGGGGGCTGAGGGGAGGGAAGGGGGGTGAATACCCTCTCGTTTATTTTCAGGTAATTAATTATGTATCACATCACTCCTCAATTACCAAAATATCAGCGCAGATGAACTACAACAGTTACACCCATGTTGTGTACAATTTAGAAGCTGGTGATGCCGGTGTTGTATGTGTGGTATTGTGCTGGGGAATATGGTGTCATGTTGGGGAATATGGTGTCATGTTGGGGAATATGGTGTCATGTTGGGGAATATGGTGTCATGTTGGGGAATATGGTGTCATGTTGGGGAAAATGGTGTCATGTTTGGAAATATGATATCATGTTGCGGAAGATGATGTCTTGTTGGGGAATATGATGTCATTTTTGGGAATATGGTGTCATGTTGCGGAAGATGGTGTCATGTTGGGGAATATGGTGTCATGTTGGGGAATATGGTGTCATGTTGGGGAAAATGGTGTCATGTTTGGAAATATGATATCATGTTGCGGAAGATGATGTCTTGTTGGGGAATATGATGTCATTTTTGGGAATATGGTGTCATGTTGGGGAAGATGGTGTCTTGTTGGGGAATATGGTGTCTTGTTGTGGAATATGGTGTCATGTTGGGGAATATGGTGTCATGTTGGGAAATATGGTGTCATGTTGGGGAATATGGTGTCATGTGCGGGAATATGGTGTCTTGTTGGGGAATATGGTGTCTTGTTGTGGAATATGGGTTCATGTTGGGGAATATGATGTCATTTTTGGGAATATGGTGTCCTATTGGGGAATATGGTGTCCTGTTTGGGAAAATGGTGTCATTTTTGGGAATATGGTGTCATGTTGGGGAATATGTTGTCATTTTTGGGAATATGGTGTCATGTTGGGGAATATGGTGTCATGTTGGGAAATATGGTGTCATGTTGGGGAATATGGTGTCATGTTGGGGAATATGGTGTCATGTTGGTGAAGATGTTGTCCTGTTGGGGAATATGGTGTCATGTTGGGGAATATGGTGTCATGTTGGGGAATATGGTGTCAGTTTTGAGAATATGGTGTCATGTTGGGGAATATGGTGTCATTTTTTGGAATATGGTGTCATGTTGGGGAATATGGTGTCATGTTGGGAAATATGGTGTCATGTTGGGGAATATGGTGTCATTTTTGGGAATATGGTGTCATGTTGGGGAATATGGTGTCATGTTGGGAAATATGGTGTCTTGTTGGGGAATATGGTGTCATGTTGGGGAATATGGTGTCATGTTTGGGGAATATGGTGTCATGTTGGGGAATATGGTGTCATGTTTGGGAAGATGATGTCCTGTTTGGGAATATGGTGTCATGTTGGGAAATATGGTGTCATTTTTGGGAATATGGTGTCATGTTGGGAAATATGGTGTCATGTTTGGGGAATATGGTGTCATGTGCGGGAATATGGTGTCATGTTGGGGAAGATGTTGTCCTGTTGGGGAATATGGTATCATGTTGGGGAAGATGGTGTCATGTTGGGGAATATGGTTTCATGTGCGGGAATATGGTGTCATGTTGGGGAAGATGGTGTCATGTTGGGGAAGATGTTGTCCTGTTGGGGAATATGGGGTCATGTTGGGGAATATGGTGTCATGTTGCGGGAATATGGTGTCATGTTGGGGAATATGGTGTCATGTTGGGGAATATGGTGTCATGTTGGGGAAGATGTTGTCCTGTTGGGGAATATGGTATCATGTTGGGGAAGATGGTGTCATGTTGGGGAATGTTATCCTGCCATCGTCAATAAGTAAAACAAAGAAAAAGTGTGATAATATATAAAATGATTATCGACTATTTTTGCACGTTTCTGGCTCGCTCAGTTATGTGGGCATGAAGGTGGAAGTGGAGTTTAGAACAACCTTCCTACACCCCCCCCCCTACTCCCCAACACACTCACACACACACACGATACACACAAAACACAACTACATCAAAATAAATTACCGTAACAACCAATGCCAAATGAAAAAAAAAATTCAGTCGCGCGGTCATTTCAAAATCATGATGCTCTTTAATAATTCAGATACAATTTAGATAGTAGTACTCAGAACAGGGGCGTAGATAGGATTTTGATGCGTTTTGAGAATCGTCCTCTGCGTACACGTCTATAAAACATCAATTTGGTGTTACATACACTTTTTTTTTTACTAAAGTAAACTTTCTTTCAGAGCCCCCCCCCCCCCCCCCGAAGAGATGCCTGGAAGAAACACTGAGCGTGATTATATTTCACAATAATTGTTTAGAAAATGTTAGCAATCAGTGAGCGAAGTTTGTCTGTTTAGGCGTCTAAAATAGTAGCATGTACTTTAAGTTTTCTTTTTATAAATGGTGAAATTATTGCTATAATGTAAATATTTACTTTAAATTTTCAAAGTGAACTCCGCCCCTCCACCCCCCCCCCTTCCATTCACTAGCTACGACTCTAGCACATGAATATTATAAGGGGAATTAATCTCACGATGGCTTGTTAGATACAACCCAACCACAACATGTAGTGGCAACATTTTAGGCGACATTATCTTTGTAAAATAATTATTTAAGAATTAATTCTACAATTTTAAGCTACTAACAATTAATTATTTTACCCAGTCAAAAACATCTTTACACTTACATAAGATAATTATTTATTGAGTGAGTCATAAAAAGGCTAGAGATTGTTTTGTATTTTAACAATGCTGCGTCCTTGAACAAAACCCAGTACTGAGCAGTGGTGGATTGAAGAGGAGGCTGAGAGGGCAGCTGCCAGAGGCCCCGGAGTTGTAGAGGGCGACATAGCCTATTTTACAGACCATGGTTGATTTCATTTGACTACATAAACAAACCATTTTTTATAAAGCCAGGCCTAAAGAGTGACTGCTTTTCTTAAAGCCGATTCCGTAATTTCCATGAACTTTTACAACGGCAATAATTAAAATTCTATAATTTTTTTATTGTACTATCATGTTAATTAAACGACATGTAATAATGATACAAAGTACCTAATGTTCAATTTTACAAAGTAGTATCGTTTTAGTGAAGTTGCAGTTTTAGGCTTATTTCAGAAGGTTAATAAGAGTACATTTCTAAACTACTTAACATGGCGTTCGTTGAAACTTTGTAATTACTAAGTAAACATTCGGTTGTAGCTTTTTGCGTTTTTGTCCACCCACCTAACCCCACCCTAAACTGAAGACCGTCGTCCATTTCAGTGCCTGATTAATTTCAAACCCTATGAAACTGTCAATTTCTGTTTAACTGAAGTTTAAAAGATATTGTCGGATAGTTTCTGATTATGTAAATATGATGTGTTTATATTTTATGGAAGACCGTTTTTTTTCTCTTTATTATATGTAACACGTTGATAACATTTTGAAAAAAAAAACAAGCGTCTTAGACTTCATATAGGTTATTGGTTACTATTGGTAATATTGTCAAATAGAGTTGTCGTACACGAGAATGAAGCTTGGTGAATAGGCAATAGTCAGTACGATGTACATCAGTCGCCTCAGCTACATTGAGTACCTGACCCTAGTAGTGAAAAATAAAATACAAATTGTCCAATAAAATGGAATGGCATAACTGCCATTGCATTTGAAATTAAAAGAGTTGACAATTACATTAAATTTCCAATTGCTTTCAATAAAGTTTGAAAATACTATACGAATATAGTGATTAACTCTATTATTTTTCAGGTGTGTATTTGACAAACTGCACCACTGAAAAGCACCATATATCGATAGTAAAATTTAATGACGATACGAGAGGACAGGAATACAGTTTTTTGGAAACATTTCTGAATAGTTTTATATCAAATACAGATACTGACTTTAAGAGGGTCCAAGTTACTTGTATGAAGTATGCCCATGAAGATGAAGAGAACTGCTCTGAAGGGTGTAAGGGAATATTACCTGCTGATAAGTTCCCGTTCAATATTTCTTGTGTACCATCTAACAAAAAAGACTGGTTGATCAATCACATCCGAGAGACTCAAACAATATCAGTTCTCATTATACGTCGGTATGCAAATATTGACTCAAATTTTTTCGCACACTTGTTGTTGCTATCTAAACACACATTTGTTTTAGATGCTTACATGGTAACTGATTTTTATCAAGCCGTAACTCGGGTAAATCTAGAAACACTTCAACAAGATTCCGATCGGCCTACACTGATATGTACTGACTGCAGACCCGACTGGACATCATTTATAAATCCCACAACAAAGACACTTGAATCGTGTTATTTTGTTCAACATTTCAATGGAAGTTTAATACAAGCTGGTGATCTATGTAAAAATAAGCAGGGGAATACGGTAACCATAGAAACAGAAGAAGAATTCCAGTTTATACAAAAACTTCTAAAGGAAACACTGAATGACTCAGGTCCAGAGACTTGGTGTAGACAACAAAACAACAGCGTGTGTCTGACCTTGAACCTAACACGACATGGGAAACATTTTAGGTGGGGTCAAGGTCGACCACTGGTTATCTCTGCGCCTTGGTCACCAAATCTTGAAGAAAGTGGAGATTGTGTCACGTGGGTTTTATCACGTGATGCAAGTGGCTACAGTAAAACATGGCGTCAAGTTGATTGTAACTTGACAGATCGATTTGTTGTAATCTGTGAGTTGGAATCGTTTCTAAAACGTAATCCAAGCTATCTAGCGATGGGGAAAGAGTTTATAGAATACAATCAGGACGTGGTTTCTGTTGCAGTTTATTTCGGGGATGATAATTTCCATAATGGGTATCATAAATCTTTGGATTATTACATCGAAAGATTTGACTGTGACGATGGATCTTCCAAATCTATAGCTTATTCCTTTGTCTGTGACAATAAAAAAGATTGTTCAAATGGCAAAGACGAAGAGAGTTGTACAGGAGACAAAGACAAGATATGGTTTTACAACTCAACTCAGAAAAACTTTAAAAGAACAGATGAAAGCAAAATACCTCGATCCGACACAATCAAACATCCGCATCGTTTCGATCTAAATCAGCCGTTACATGAATTGTGTAATTAACAATCAGACGATTATGGGATGTTTAACAACACAATTTACGTAACTAACACTGTATCAATTAATTGTACGCTGTCTGCCCTATGGCCTGATATTTTGCCATGCAGTGAAGGTCCTACTCCTGTTAAAACAATTGGATCTAACCAAACTATGACATCTGTTATGGCCCCTAAATGCTTGTACGTCAAATCGTTTGAGGGTGACGTCATAGGTTGCCATAATATGACCCACCTACAGAACTGTAAGACATACAAATGTCCATCTGGCTACACGAAATGTCCACTGTCTTATTGTATCCCAGAGACTTACGTCAATGACGGGACACAGGATTGTCCACACGGAGAAGATGAAAACAATCTGATGTTAAAGTGTTTCAATACGTCACAGTATGTTTTTCTACAGCACGTTTGTGATGGCTACATAGACTGTCCTAATGGTGACGATGAAATTAATTGCAATATTGAATGTCCTAACTTTTTGTTATGTGTTGCAGCGACAGCAGTAGTCCCTCAGAGATATTTTGATTTTTCAGACACACAAAAATATATAGGACGTATTGATTATTCTATTCGATACCTTATTTGTGATACTTTAAGTTTAAAAGG
Organism: Physella acuta; assembly: GCF_028476545.2. NCBI lineage: Eukaryota > Metazoa > Mollusca > Gastropoda > Physidae > Physella > Physella acuta. Next base: position 737,358 of record NW_026731957.1, on the reverse strand, counting down.
TGACTTATCTTCAATAACAATACAATTGGGAAATAAATCAAAATTGACACATTTACAGTTTTACTCAATGAATATTGAATCAGATAACTTTAATTTCCTATCTGTATCAGAAACAAATAATATAAAATTTGCCTATTTTCGATCTAGTACGATTCAAGAAATTACATCAACTGGATTTCTTTTAAAATTGAAAAGCCTTAAAACACTTGACCTGTTATACTGCACAGAGCTAACTACTTTTAATTTGTCTATCCCATCACTAGAGATGTTAGATTTGTCTGGCACAGAAATTGCAAGTCTTGATAAGAACATATTTGAAAAAATGAAAAATCTGAAAAAATTATATCTTAAAAATACTAAATTAACGAACTTAAACTTTATCCCTGATAGCTTTACGCTGGAAACACTAGATATCAGCGGTACTAAAATGCAAGGGGTAGGATCCAATTATTTTAGAAACCTGAACATTACAAGAGTTGTAAGAACATCACAGTATAAACTGTGTTGTCCACAGGCACTTGGCCCAAACATACCCGTTGAGAAGTGTGAATCTGATGACAAATCTATTTCTTCCTGTACAGACCTAATCAGGGGTGTTAGTATGAGAATTATTCTGTGGGCGATAGGTCTTATGGCCTTGGTGGGGAATATGTTTGCTCTAGCGTATAGGATGATATGGGATAGAAAGGTTATACAGACAGTGTACGGGCAGTTTGTGTCCAACCTCTGTATCTCAGACATGATAATGGGCTTTTATCTCATCATTATTGGCGTGGCTGATGAGGTGTATCGGGACACTTATTTTGTCCGAGAAGACGAATGGAAATCCGGGGTTGTCTGCCAAGTGGCCGGGTTTCTGTCAACCCTCTCCAGCGAGGTCACGACGTTCTTTATCTGTCTGATAACACTGGACAGATTTCTGACACTCAGGTTCCAAAATGGCAAGTACCGGTTCACCACGAGGACAAAACGTGCATCCATCATCCTCTCCTGGCTTCTTGGATTCTCTTTAGCGTTGGTGCCAGTACTGTGCCCTGAGTGGGGAATATTCACATCCAACTCCATGTGTTTGGCATTTCCTTTAGATACTGCTGTAAGTGGCGGACGTTATTACTCTGTGGCACTTTTCTTAGGTTTGAATTTTGTTCTGTTTCTGTCTATTATAGTCGGCCAGATTTTCATCTTACGTTCTCTCTCTGCTGGAAGAACTGTTTCTACTTTCAGTACCGTAAACAATTCAAGACGAGCCCAGGACGTTCTCGTTGCTAGGCAACTGTTTCTTGTGGCCGTGACCAACTTCCTGGCCTGGGTTCCTGTGCAGATATTGGGGACACTTGCACTGGCTGGGGTTGACCTCGACAACGACGTCTACACGTGGACGGCTGTGTTGGTTTTACCCCTCAACTCGGCCTTGAACCCTTTAGTATACTCTTTCCCAAGACTGTACAACCTGTTTCTGTCTCTAAAAAATGCTTGTTGCAAATAAAACGGGCTGTGACAATTCTAGCATGCGTCTGTATGTAAATGTTGCTCTCATAATATATGCAAATATTGCGTGTTCTGATAGAGTTTAAATACAAATGTATAGCACACTATACTGATGATACGCGTATTATTTATATAAATATATATTGTGTTATAAAAATAATTAAAAACTAAACACCAAATTTTGAATTGTTAACTAAGCTTTAAAATACACTAAATGACAATAGTTTCTTCTCAACATTTCTTAATGTTTCAAAATAAATACATAACATTAGATATAGGCTATGTTAAAATTGAGGGTTATTTAGTTGTAAACCATTATTTTACCTTAACTCAAATATTTCGAATTTTAATGCACTGAATATATTTGTATTTCCTTGATCCGAATTGGTGTTTTGTAAAAAGAATTGTTTCATTTTTTCAATTAAACATAAAATAACATAAATAAAACATAAATAAAATAAAAACCTGTATAATTTTCAACTTCTTTATTTGTTAAAGTAACTCGGTTTAGTTATTTTACATTATCTTAACTCAAATAAGAATCTAAACTTTAATTGTTATTTGTAGTTTTTACTTCATATTACATATTGTTTAACGTTGGATATTAAATTACTGTTCTAATGTATAGTTTTTAAAAACATAATTCTAAAACAAAATACATTTTTAAAATTGTTTGATGTTTATTGTTGGTGTTTTTATGCTTTTATTACAGATTCCTAATTGACATATAGTTTATTAATGATACTTTTGTGATATTTCAATGTAAGCACGTAATGAAATATAAATGTATTAACAAAAAAAACACAATGCACTACAATTTAGTAACAACTATGTTACACACATTATATAGAACATATTGTCGTTGAATGTTACATACCAATGCACACTATATGTCAACAATTCTTCATCTACAATAAAATCTATTGGTTCGAAAACGATTCAAATGACTTACATATATGTATGTATATACTGTTGTTGCAACATAATGCGGTATGGATACAATCCATTTTCGATCTAAATAAGTATGTAAACCAAATTACAGGATATATTTGATCAAATATACACAATTAGGAGTAGTTTTGAGATATTATAATTTCTTTTTATTGTGAGTAACAAGTAGTTTATGGAAAAAAAAAAGAATTAAAAACCAAAGCAGTTCATCGTCTCAAAACAGTAAAATCAGAAATGAAACAAAACATCTTTTACCAAAGGGAGATTTTAATAAAGGGATGCAACACTATCATTAACCTGCATCTGTAAATTACCAGCTACTACCCTGTAACAGTTTGTGTTTCGCAGCGTCAAAATTGATAAAGAAAGCAGTTTAAAAGTTTGTAAACCCTAAGCCTTGTAAAATGCCAATTTAAATTAAATTTTGCGCCTCATTAAATCGGCGCCCGGGCCGACTTCCCTCTCCCTCCCCGCCACACCCACTGTGCGTAGCTGGAAACGACTAGATTTTATTTTCATGAAATTCCAATTTTTTTTATGCCAAAATATTTTTTTTTGTATTTAATGGAAAATTATATTGGTCGATAACTATTCATTGGTTTATGTTCACGATTAAAGGCCGGTCAACTAACCATTATCTTAACTCAAAAAAGAATCTAAACTTTAATTATATTGGTAGTTGGATCTTTAATTTCTGTTCTAACGTATCCTTTTTAAAAATATAATTCTCAAACCAAATACATTTTAAAATATGTTTGAAGTATATAATTGGTGTTTTCGATGTTTTATTACAGATTTCTAATTGATATATAGTTTATTACAGCTACATTTTTGATATTTCAATGTAAACACTTAATGAAATAAAAATGTGTTAACAAAAAAGCAAAATGCATTACACATTTAGCAACAACTACGTTACACACATTAAATCGAACACATTGTCGTTTACTGTCAAACGCCACTTACCAATGCACACTATTTGTCAACAATTCTTGATCTATAAAAATTTTATTGGTATTGGTTCGAAAATGTTTCAAATGACTGATATATATATATATATATATATATATATATATATATATATATATATATATATATATATATATATATATATATATATGGAGAATTATATTTGTCGATAACTCTTCATAGGTTTATGTTTACGATTAAAGGCCGGTTAACTAACCATTTTCTTAACTCAAATAAGAATCTAAACGTTAATTGTATTGGTAGTTTTTACATCATAATATGTATTGTTTAGTGTTGGATATTTAATTATTGTTCTAATGTATACTTTTTAAAAATATAATTCTTAAACAAAATAAATGTTTAAACATGTGTGATGTTTATGTTAGGTGTTTTTGATGTTTTATTACATATTTTTAATTGAGATATAGTTTATTACATATACTGTTTTGATATTCCAATGTAAACACTTAATCAAATATAAATGTATTAACAAAAAAAAAACATAATGCACTACTAATTTAGTAACAACTATGTTACACACATTATATCGAACACATTGTCGTTGACTGTCAAAAGCCACGTTCCAATGCACACTATTTGTCAACAATTCTTGATGTATAATAAAATCTATTGCTTCGAAAACGATTCAAGTGACTTTTCATTTTTAATTAGTCTATTAGTTTTAATAAATAAATTTCTAAGATATAATGTGAGGGTGGGGTTTGAGAAGAACCACCAGTTGTGCGAGTGGTGTTGTAGAAACCGCTGCTCTACCTAATGTAATGGTATAATTTAGTGAAATCAACAGAAGTCCATTTCAAGATATTCTATAGTGTTTCTTTATTCAACACAAATCAATCTCTTACTCCTACCATAACTACGTGCTAAGATCTAACTGTCTACTAACACTTACACGACAAGCTCTAAAGCTACATTCGATTTCGACTTCAACGTCTTTCCCCTAGCGCTACTTCTGTCTAACTGCAGACCCACGCTTCACTGGTCCTCTGACCGTCTCACGTGACTGATCATCCCCTGTATTTCTATTGGTCTACCTAACTACGCTATGCTCTGTTTCTACTACTTGACATCTATAACCTAAACTTGCGTCATCACAGTATATATAACTTCACTGATATTACATACATAACTATAAAAGAAAATACATATTAAAATACGTGCGTTTCATTGATGTTTGTTCAGAGGCGAAGCGAGGGGGGGGGGGGGGACATATGTCTCCGGGCGCCGACCTTAGAGGGCGCTAAAATGGGTTGGAAAAACGAATTGAAAGTTTGAGGAGGGGTTTGTAAAGGGTCGCTACGCCTCTGTGTTTGTTATTTAAAGAAAATAACAGAATATAGGCCTACTTTATAGACATTTAGTACGTCTTATTTTGTTTATAATTAATTTTGTTGCAGCATGCCATCACATCACTTGTTTGTATAGGACATGTGATACATGACGTAGATAAGATAGACACATGTACAGTGTTTTTAGTTGTCACAAACGTAAACATAGCTCTTTGTACACGTGAACTGTCAATCTCCACCATAGCATTTATCCGTTTATAATACAATACACTATAAAATAGAACTTACAAACACGCACATATATATCAAACACACGCACACACATGCACACCATACACACACTATTACACCGGACTCCTTATGTATTTTGGGCTCGTTGGAGCAAAGTGTAACAATTTTCAACAAATACAGTCCAAAACGAGAATCTATTTTATCGGTGTATAATTATCATCAAGCAGACGAACAAATCACAAGAAGAAACACTGACAAGTAGGTACACGACCTTTACACCACACTGCTTACACACTACTTCGTTCACACACTTGTTTTCACGCTCGCTCACCACTATCGGGGGGAGGCCAGTCTCATACACACTCTATTCGTGCCTACACATCTTCGCATAGGCATCTACGTCACACCTGGTCCCCCCACCCCCCCCCCCCCCCCCCCTCCAAAAAAAGATAATGAGATTTCTCCTTTTTTGTGAAATAATTTTTCCTTTTCGGGGTTATTAAAAACAACTTATGAAAAAATACACAATTCATGTCAGAATAACTGGTTGTTTGACAATATAGAGTATGACCATACATGAATATTGTCAACATTTTGACTGTACCGAAAATATCTCCTTATTATATTATTCAATGGTTAAATGTGTATGTGTTTGTAAAGGTTTAATATAATGCACGTAAAAAACATTAACCTGATAATATTGTGTGCCCACTAAATCAACAAGAATTTTAAAATGTGTTCTTTCAATAATTTTTGTCACTAATAACAAATCATCAGAACAACAGGGTCCGACGACATGACCAAGATATTCGACTGCTGGCATGGTAAAATTCACTCTTGTTCAGGTTAACTGTTAACCCGGCCTCGTCCAGTTTGGTAAACAGAGCTCGTATTTGTTTCATATGGCTCACGAAATCATTGCTGTAGACTATAATGTCATGTACGCAATTGAATTTTCTAAGTCTGTGATGCGGCTATTGATGTGGCGTTGGAATGTTGCCGGAGCGTTTTTCATACCAAAGGGCATTACTTTGTACTGGTATAGTCAATCAGAAGTAGCAAACGCCGATATTTTCTTGGCTTTATCGGATAGAGGAATCTGCCAATACCCCGACAACATGTCTATCTTGGTGACATAACGGGCATTCCCCATGCGATCTATCAAGTCATCTATCCTGGAAATTGGGAACTAATCAGTTTTGGTGACCGCATTAACTTTCCCAAAGTCGGTACAGAACCGATAACTGCCGTCAGGTTTGGGTACTAGAACACTCCAATTACTTTTTCTATGTTCAATAATATCGTTCTCTAGCATATACTTCACTTCTGCTCGCATCACCTCAAACTTTATTGGGTTTACTCTGTATGGATGTTGTTTGAGCGGAGCTGCTAACCCAATATCTACGTCATGGACAATGAGTTTGGTCTTATTTAGAATGTCAAGAAATAAAGTTGCGAAACCTCTAATCACCGACGTAACAGCTTCTTGTTGGGATGAAGTGGTCTAGTGGTAGAGAGCTGGACTGCTAACCGTAAGTCTCGAGTTCGAATCCGGGTTCAAGTCAGTAGACCGTCCCTTAGTCCACCCAACTCTGATGGGTACCTAACTCACGTTAGGGAAAGTAAAGCGGCTAGGCATAGTACTGACCACACTATCTCCTAATATGCTGAGGTCACAGAAAACAAGTGAACTCTACTTCACTTGCCCCATAGACAATCAGGTTTGAAAGGGAGCTTGACTTAACTTTATCCCTAATCACCGACGTAACCGCTTCTTGCTGGTCAGTGGAAAGATTTGAAAGTTTTGCTGGTAAATTGGACAAGATCTAGGAATTTTTTAATTTATATAGTCCTGCCTTTTCTGTAGGGATCTCATCCTCAGGATGACTAACGTTTATCATAGCGACAGTCTTCACTGGGGCTGGTTGGCTTTCTTCTCTCTTAAAATATTCTTTTAACATATTGACTTGGCAAAGTTGTCTTTTCTTCTTTCTATGGGGGGTATTTATCACGTAATTCAAGTCATCGTTCTTGGATTCGACCTCATATGGGCCGAAATATCTGGCTTGCAGTGTCTGACCTGGTATGGGGAGAAACACCAATACCTCATCCTCCGGTGAGAACGAACGGGCTTTAGCCTTTCTATCAAACCATGTTTTCATTTTATTCTGTGATTGTTTCAAGTGAGATCGGGCCAGCCGACAGGCGTCACATAGTTGATTCTTTAAACCGAAGGACGTAATCTAGAAGACTAATCTTGAGTTGTCTAGCTTTTGATCAAAGGGGAGCAACTGGTAAAATAATTAAATAAATACATATATTTGGTTACCTGACTTTGATCGCGAATTATGAAGTATATTCGGGTATATTTTTTAATTGTTAATTTTTTTTTTTTGCTTTTTGAATTTTAAGTGTGACAGTAGTCAGTAGATATTACATATTTAATAGATTTATAAATTCACTATTTTAATTAAGAGAAATATTTAAAACCTATTTTAATCATTTGGTTATAATAGCACAGAAAAATTACAGGCATGTAGATAAAAATGCCTCAGCTGGCTTGGTCATAGTAAAAGAGAAAAACGAAGCGCCACTGTTACATTATATTTTGTTAGTGATTGTTACGTCCCTTGTAATATTTATATCACGGTTACGTCCCTTTTGTGTTCACTGTGTCTTCCGTGATATGTACATGTTAGGCAGTTAACTAAAGGTAGAGTCAGAGACATGTCGTCTTAGCTCTCTGTATTTAACAATAAAGTAGTTGAGTTAACACAAAGGACTCTGTCTATTTAAGTAGCAGCTACTACCAACAGAAAGAGCACCGTCTCTTTGGGCTATTGTTTTATGTTATGTCAATAGACACAAATACTTGAAGTCAACACTATTTTTTTCTCTAGGTTTACCAAATAAGTTATTGTCGTTTTCGTTTTGATTGTATTATTTAGTGAGACAGTTGCCAAGTATTTAAAATTTACTCTATCAGGTAAATGTAACTAAAACTATGTAATCATTTCAATTCGTTATTTTTGTAATAAATCAGTGACACTTGCATAATCATAATATTTATTTATGCCTATAAACTCCTCCACGTGAATAGGTTCAGATAAAAGAAGAACAGCTGCAATTTTTAAAAGAATAGATTATTTTCTTTTAATTATATAACTTTCTATTCGGGGCATCCTTACACGTTATTTTTAATTAATGTGTAACGATAGTGATAGAAAACAATACAAAACAACATGGCGGGCTAATTGGGTCTCACCGGGGATCGGTCACTACAAACTGACTGGACAATATATACTTTAACCAGTGTCAGCCCTCCTCTCACCGCAAGTTTTTGTCCGCCACTCCTCCCCCCCCCCCTCCCCGTCCCCGAAAGTTTCACCCCTCCTCACTCCCAATCCACCCATCCGAAGAAAAGCCTGTTTTGGGCTTTTAGCGGAAGAAAAATGGGGTGAGAATAGGGACGGGCTGTAGCTAGTGGTGAAAGTAGTTGTCAATGTAGTGGTGAAGTTAGTGGTTGGAGGTAGTGATGAAGGTAGTGGTGAAAGTAAAATGTGACCGATACTACCATGGGCAAGTGTCAAATAGACTGTATGGGCGTTGTTCTATTCCGCCTGTGTTAATGATTTATGCGATACAAACGTTAGCGGGTGGGGCTAGGGATGGAGGAAGGATTTGTTCTGTCAACTGACGTCACATGCTTGGAACCGAACATGTTGTTCAATTATTCTTTTAAATAGCAGCATTAAAATTATATTCTGTCTAATTGATAAAAAATGTTTACGAAGATACTGATACTTTTCAAGAAGTCATAATGTTAATATTTCTTTACTGCATAAATCATAAAAAAATATTTTAAAAAAATTGTTTAAGTTCAACGACAATTCATCACCTCTTTCTTTAATCCCATTTTATAATCATTATAGTATTGCATTACTTTGTCAATCAAAATTACATTTGGAATTTTTTTAAATCTCGTTCAAATATCAAGTTGTTATAAATAAATAGACTAAATAACGTAGCTGGCGAGTGTGTAGGTTTTTATAAAGCAAAGATTCAAGATAATAACCGCAGTGACAAGGACGAGAGTACAGATTTAAAAGTATTGGGCGTTGGCTCTATTGAATTAGCTGCTCAGATAGTGTGTTGTGGGGGTGAGGTGGGGACGAATACCCTTCTGTCGTTTTCAGGTAATTAATTATGTATCAAATCACCCCTCAATAACCAAAATATCAGCGCAGATGAACTACAACGGTTAAACTCTTGGTGTCGTGTTGAGTAATATGGTGTTATGTTTGGAATATGGTGTTATGTTGGGGAATATTGTGTCATGTTAGGGAATATGGTATCATGTTGGAAAATATGGTGTCATTTTAGGGAAGGTGGTGTCATGATGGGGAATATGGTGTCGTGTTGGGGATGATGGTTTCATTTTGGGGTAGCATCCACTGTTATTATTCTAAGATCACGTGTTACACATACGGGCTTTAGTGCCCCCTCCCCTTTGTGCCCCTCCCCTGGCTATGCCGCTGATACAGAAATATATCATGAGCTCATACATACACGCAATTTGTTCTATAACAACACTACCGTGCAAACATCATACATTCAAAATGATGGACGGACATGCTTTCTGTTGAACGTTATTTCTTCGATCGGCTATTTAATTTCATGTTATTTCTAACGTTCAGTTCTTTGTAATCACATTCACACTTTCTTCAAATAAATAAGATAATATTTTAATATAAGTCTGACAAACGAAGCAGTGCTGTAAGGGCCAGTTTCACAGATAAATATTCAAACACAGTCCCTAAACATGAGACCGGTTGGTATGCTTTTTATAAACACTAAAAACGAAAAAGAAAATGTTTCGATAGTTTTACTGTGATTGACTGTTAAGAAAGAATTATACGGCTTGCAATTAACATAAATAACAAATTACTTAGAGCTAACTTCTACCAGATGCTAACGTTAGAGTTGAGCTGAAGATGGAGGCAGGTTTTAAAAGGTTAATTTGTGTGAATGTTCAGGCAATTATATTAACGTTGATCAGAAATTAAATACTGAGTAAAATTTACTAGAAACGTATGAGTTTATTCAAGCTACCCGACCCCACCCCAAGCAGAACACCACCTGCCTGATTTAACTTTACATGAAATCCTGTGAAACACTGACAACATTATGCTGACATTTTGTGCAGGAGTCGATCTGTGAAACAAACAAATAATTAAATATTTTTCAATATATTATTCAGGAGGCGGAACAGTTTAGAATAGGGTACCAGTTAGGCGTTGGCTACTTCATTAGTGTTAGTGTTTTTCTTGCTATAGAGCTCACCCTTAGCTGTATAGTAATAACACAGATTGGCGCTAATGGTGAAGTTTAGTGGATGAAATAAGCTCTCAACAATGTCTTTAAAGTTTATATTCCTGTGTTTCTTTCTGGCTGTAAAGACAAGCAGAGGTATGTACTGGTTGTTTTTACCGTAGGGCTAACTATACAGTTTTTACACTATCTTGTGACTGTGTAAAACTTTAAAGGTGTTAACATATGACAATAAAATAAAAAACTGTAACCGATGTTATAAGGAGGGTCATTAGAGTGCTAAGTGCTCCAACAATGAGGTACAGAGCCCCAACATCCAGGACTCTACGAGCCCTAAAGTTATATGAACCTGGTCTCGAGTGCTACAGATCTTTTCTATTTTACTGCGACCAGAACTTTGGTGTTACAAATCTACGTGATGTGGTCCTTCTAAGTCGACAATTAGACATTCCCGATTTAGCTAGTCATTTACCCTTTGGGGGCAATTGCGTGCTCTAGCGGTTAGATACTCCTATAAAATTTATTGATTTTCTACATAAGATCTGGGAGGTCCGAGACTTTTTATTAGAATGAGGAACCTAAATTGCAAATCTTGCACAAATGAATGCCCTATTTACTTTCCTTTCAAAAATACCATTTTATTTGGCCAAATAATCATTTCTATAGTGTCCGTCGACCCAAGAACTGGTGTGAGATCATCCTCTAAATTGAGATATATAAAGAACTATTTTGTTTACCAGTCAGCTTTTGGCTCAATCAGTTCACAGATGTGTACCGATAATAAATGCTTAAGTCGACTTGCTTTTGGTCAAAGGGAAGCAACTGTTAAAATAATAAAATAAAAACATAAATGTGGTTACCTCTCTTTGACCGCTTATTTTTATTTTTATTATAATTTTTAAAAATTCTTTCTAGCGTTTTTGAATTTCTAAGTGTGACGGTAGTTGGTAGATATTACATATTTAATAGATTGATCAATTAACAATTTAATTAAAAGAAATATTTAAAAATTTTTTTATCATTCAGTTATAATAGCATAGACAAATTAAAGGCATGTAAATGTAAACGCCTCAGCTTGGTCATAGTAAAAGAGAAAATCGAGGTTGCACTGTTACATTATGTCTTGTTAGTGATTGTTACGTTCCTTGTAATATGTATAACATGGTTACGTCCCTTGAGTGTTCACTGTGTCTTCTCTGATGTGTACATGTTTGTCAGTTATCTAAAGGTAGAGTCAGAGACATGTCGTCTGAGCTCTCTGTATTTCAGAATATAGCACTGGAGTTATCACAAAGAACTGTGTCTATTTAAGTAGCAGACACTACTAGCTTAAAGACCACCTGTCTATTTGGGCTGTTAATTTGTCTTATGTCAATAGACAAAAATACTTTAAGTCAACACAAATTTTTATTTCTCTATGTTTACAACAAAAAATATGTGTTTTTCGCCTGTATTATTTAGTGAGACAGTTGCCATGTATATAATATTTACTCTATTAGGTAAATGTAAAATAGAACTATTCAATCATTTCATTTCTTTATTTTGTAATAAATCAGCGACACTGGCATAGTCATTATATTTTTTGAAACCTATAAACTCTTCCATGTGAATAGGTTGGGTTAAAAGAGGAACAGATGCAAATTTTTAAAAGAATACTTTTTTCTTTAAATTATATAACTTTCTATTCGGGGCTTACTTATACGTTATTTTATTGTACCACATGTTCATAATTATCACGATGGTGATATAAAACAATACAAAACAACATGGCGGTCTAATTGGATTGGGTCTCTCGGGGGATCAGTTACTATAATCTGACAGGACGATACATACTTTAACCAGTGTCCGCCATCCTGCCCACGGAAATTTTAGTCCACCCCTCCCCGAAAGTTTCTAGTGCCCCCACCCCCCCCCCCCTCCCCTCCTCTACAGCAGGGAAAAAAGTCAGAAGGAAACAATGTCGCCGTGCGGGTCAGAGGTCATTGTACGCGCCTGTTTTGATTTTCAGTGGTGAAAGTAGTGGTCAATATCAACGGTGCGATGAATAAAATACCGCAAAAAACAGATTTATTTTAGATAATAACAATACATGTTTACAAACAGATGTTGCACACAGTAGTTAGCCTAACAGGGTTGGAGTGGTTGTCGGCTTTCTGTTTCCCAACACACTACGTCTCCACAGGGTTGGACTGGTCCTGTTGAAGATAGTGGTAAAGGTAGTGGTGAAGTTAGTGGTGAAGTTAGTGGTGAAGTTAGAAGTTAAGGTTTTAGTGAATGTAGTAATCAGGATAGGGATAAAAATAGTAATAGATTGTGTTGAACATAGAGTTGAAGTTGTGGTGGAGGTAGTGGTGAAGGTAGTGGTGAAGGTAGTGGTGCAGGTAGTGGTGCAGGTAGTGGTTAAGGTAGTGGTTAAGGTAGTGGTCAAGTGTTGAAGGTAGATGTGAAGATAATGGTGAAGGTAGTGATGAAGGTAGATGTGAAGGTAGTAATGAAGGTAATGGTGTAGGTAGTGGTGAAGGTGGTAATGAAGATGGGGTTGAAGGTAGTGGTGATGATGTAGCTGAAGGTAGTGTTTTAAAAAGTGTTGAGGGCATAATTTGACCGATACTACAATGAGCAAGTGTCAAATAGACTGTAAGGGCGTGGTTCTATTCCGCCTGTGTTAATGATTTATGTGATACAAACGTTAGCGGGTGGGGCTAGGGAGGGAGGACAGATTTGTTCTCTCAAATTACTTCACATGCTAGGAACCGGTCGTGTAGTTCAATTATGCTTTGAAAATAGCAGCATTAAAATTATATTCTTACTAATTGATAAAATATGTTCACGAATATATTGATACTTTTCAAGATGTCTTAGTGTTAATATTTCTTTACTGCATCAATAAACATACATGATTTTTTAAAAATGGTTTAAGTTCAACAAAAATACATCACCTATACATTCACACATTTCATAATCATTATAATAATGCATTGCTTTGTCAATCAAATTACATTTGGAGTTTTGATTTTAAATCTCGTTCAAATATCAAGTTGTTATAAAAAAAATAGACTAATTATAACATGGCTGGCGAACGTGTTAGTATCTGTAAAGCAACGACACGTAATTATAACCGCAGTGTCAAGGACGAGAGTACAAATTAAAAGTATCGGACATTGGCTCTATTGAATTAGTTGCTCAGTTTGTGTGTGTGGGAGGGGGTGTGAGTCAATATCCCTCTGTCTTTTTCAGGTAATTAATTATGTATCACATCACCCCTAAATGACCAAAATATCAGCGCAAATGAACTACTATGGTTACACCCATGTTGTGTACAATTTATTAGCTGCTAATGTCGGTGTTGTATGTGTGGTAATGTGCTGGGGAATATGGTGTTATGTTGGGGAAGATGGTGTCATGTTGGGGAATAAGGTGTCATGTTGGGGAAGATGTCATGTTGGGGAATATGGTTTCATGTTGGGGAATATGGTGTCATGTTGGGGAATATGGTTTCATGTTGGGGAATATGGTGTCATGTTGGGGAATATGCTGTGCTGTTGCGGAATATTATGCTGCCATCGTCAACAAGTGAAATAAAGATAAAGTGTGATAATATATAAGTTGCGTTACAAGCAAAACACAACTACATCAAAATAATGCCAAATGAAAAAAAAAATTCAGTTGCGCGGTCATTTCAAAATCATGATGCTTTTTAATAATTCAGATACAATTTAGATAGTAGTACTCAGAACAGGGGCGTAGATAAGATTTTGATGCGTTTTGAGAATCGTCCTCTGCTTAGACGTCTCAAAAACATCAATTTGGTGTTACATAATCAATTTTTTTACTAAAATACAATTTCTTCGATAGCCCCCCCCCCTCGAAGAGATGCATGGAAGAAACACTAAGCGTGATTATATTTTAAAATAATTGTTTAAAAATGTTAGCAATCAGTGAGCCATGTTTGTCTGTTTAGACGTTTAAAATAGTAACATGTACATTAAGTTTCTTTTTTATAAATGGTGAAATCATTGCTATAATGTAAATATTTATTTTAAACTTTCAAAGTGAACTCCGCCCCTCCCCCCCCCCCATTCCATTCACTAGCTACGACTCTAGCACATGAATATTATAAGGGGAATTATTCTCACGATGGCTTGTTAGATACAACCCAACCACAACATGTAGTGGCAACATTTTAGGCGACATTATCTTTGGAAAATAATTATTTTAGAATTAATTCTACAATTTCAAGCTACTAACAATTAATTATTTTACCCAGTCAAAAACATCTTTACACTTACATAAGATAATTATTTATTGAGTGAGTCATAAAAAGGCTAGAGATTGTTTTGTATTTTAACAATGCTGCGTCCTTGAACGAAACCCAGTACTGAGCAGTGGTGGATTGAAGAGGAGGCTGAGAGGGCAGCTGCCAGAGGCCCCGGAGTTGTAGAGGGCGACATAGCCTATTTTACAGACCATGGTTGATTTCATTTGACTACATAAACAAACCATTTTTTATAAAGCCAGGCCTAAAGAGTGACTGCTTTTCTTAAAGCCGATTCCGTAATTTCCATGAACTTTTACAACGGCAATAATTAAAATTCTATAATTTTTTTATTGTACTATCATGTTAATTAAACGACATGTAATAATGATACAAAGTACCTAATGTTCAATTTTACAAAGTAGTATCGTTTTAGTGAAGTTGCAGTTTTAGGCTTATTTCAGAAGGTTAATAAGAGTACATTTCTAAACTACTTACATGGCGTTCGTTGAAACTTTGTAATTACTAAGTAAACATTCGGTTGTAGCTTTTTGCGTTTTTGTCCACCCACCTAACCCCACCCTAAACTGAAGACCGTCGTCCATTTCCAGTGCCTGATTAATTTCAAACCCTATGAAACTGTCAATTTCTGTTTAACTGAAGTTTAAAAGATATTGTCGGATAGTTTCTGATTATGTAAATATGATGTGTTTATATTTTATGGAAGACCGTTTTTTCTCTCTTTATTATATGTAACACGTTGATAACATTTTGAAAAAAAAAACAAGCGTCTTAGACTTCATATAGGTTATTGGTTACTATTGGTAATATTGCCAAATAGAGTTGTCGTACACGAGAATGAAGCTTGGTGAATAGGCAATAGTCAGTACGATGTACATCAGTCGCCTCAGCTACATTGAGTACCTGACCCTAGTAGTGAAAAATAAAATACAAATTGTCCAATAAAATGGAATGGCATAACTGCCATTGCATTTGAAATTAAAAGAGTTGACAATTACATTAAATTTCCAATTGCTTTCAATAAAGTTTGAAAATACTATACGAATATAGTGATTAACTCTATTATTTTTCAGGTGTGTATTTGACAAACTGCACCACTGAAAAGCACCATATATCGATAGTAAAATTTAATGACGATACGAGAGGACAGGAATACAGTTTTTTGGAAACATTTCTGAATAGTTTTATATCAAATACAGATACTGACTTTAAGAGGGTCCAAGTTACTTGCATGAAGTATTATCAAGGAGATGAAGAGAAGTGCCCTGAAGGATGTAAGGGGATATTGCCTGACTATAAGTTCCCGTTCAATATTTCTTGTGTACCAACTGAGGAAAAAGACTGGCTGATCAATCACATCCGAGAGACTCAAACAATATCAGTTCTCATATTATCACAGGATACAATAGAAATGCGCTTGAGTTTTTCAGCACACGTGTTGTTGCTATCTAAACACACATTTATTTTAGCTCCTTACACTGTAAAGGGTTTTTATCAAGGCACAACTTGGGTAAATCTAGAAACACATCAACAACTTTTCGATCGGCCTACACTGATATGTAATGACTGCAGACCAGGTTGGACATCATTTATAAATCCCACAACAATGACACTTGAATCCTGTTATTTTGTTCAACATTTTAACGGAAGTTTAACACAAACTTGCGATCTATGTAAAAATATGCAGGGGAATACGGTAACCATAGAATCGGAGTCAGAGTTCCAGCTTGTACAAGACCTTCTACAGAACACACTTGATGCCTCAGGCCCAGAGACTTGGTGTAGACAACAAAACAACAGCGTGTGTCTGGCCTTGAACCTAACTCGACATGGGAAACATTTTAGGTGGGGTCAAGGTCGACCACTTGTTATCTCTGCGCCTTGGTCAACGAATCTTGAAGAAAGTGGAGATTGTGTCACGTGGATTTTATCACGTGATGCAAGTGGCTACAGTAAAACATGGCTTCAAGTGAATTGTAACTTGACAGATCAATATGTTGTCATCTGTGAGGTGGAAACGTTTCTAAAACGTAATCCAAGATATCTAGCGATGGGGAAAGAATTTATAGAGTACAATCAGGACGTCGTTTCTGTCGCAGCGTATTTTGAGGATGACAATTTCCGTCTTGGGTTTAATAACATTATGTATTATTACATCGCACGATTTGACTGTGGCGATGAATCTGACAAATCTATAGCTTATTCCTTTGTCTGTGACAACAAACAAGATTGTCCAAATGGTAGTGACGAAGAGGGTTGTACAGGAGACAAAGACAAGATATGGTTTTACAACTCAACTCAGAAAAACTTTAGAAGAACAGATGGAAGCAATACACGACAATGCGACACCATCAAACATCCGTCTTGTTTTGATCTAAAACAGCTGTTACATGAATTGTGTAATTCTCAATCAGATGTTTACGGGTTGTTTGAAAACAAATTTAACGTAACAAATACTGTACCAGACAACAGTACGCTCTCTGTACTATGGCTTGATATTCTATCATGCAGTGAAGGTCCTACTCCTGTAAAAACAATTGGATCTAACCAAACTATGACATGTGTAATGGCCCCTAAATGTTTGTACATTAAATCTTTGTTTGAGGGTGACGTCATAGGTTGCCATAATATGATCCACCTACAGAATTGTACGACATACAAATGTCCATCTGGCTACGCCAAATGTCCACTGTCTTATTGTATCCCAGAGACTTACGTCAATGACGGGACACAGGATTGTCCACAGGGAGAAGATGAAACCAATCTGATGTTGAAGTGTTTCAATACGTCACAGTATGTTTTCCTACAGCACGTTTGTGATGGCTACATAGACTGTCCTAATGGTGACGATGAAATTAATTGCAATATTGAATGTTCTAACTTTTTGATATGTGTTGCAGGGGTGGCAATTGTCGATGTTATGTACTTTCATTTTTCAGACACACAGACATATATAGTTCGTATTGATTATTCCATTCGAAGCCTTCGTTTTGTAAATAGAAGGTCCGAACGTGAGTTGTCTTCAATAACAATACAATTGGGAAAAAAATCAAAACTGACATATTTACATGGTAACTCAATGAATATCAAATCAGAAAACTCTAATTTCTTATCAATATCTGAAACAAACGATATAAAGCATGCACACTTTAGTTCTAATAAGCTTCAAAAAATAACATCAAGTGGATTTTTTTCAAAATTGAAAAGACTTAAATTATTGAACTTGTCATTAAACACAGAGCTAACTACTTTTAATTTGACTATCCCATCACTAGAGATGTTACTTTTGTCTTACACAGAAATTTCAAGTCTTGATAAGAACATATTTGAAAAAATGAAAAATCTGAAAACTTTACATTTAAGAAATACTAAATTAACGAATTTAAACTTTATCCCTGACGGTTTTACGCTGGAAACGCTTGATATCAGCGGTACTAAAATGCAAGGGATAGGATCCAATTATTTTAGAAACCTGAACATTACAGGAGTTATAAGAACATCACAGTATAAACTGTGTTGTCCCCAAGCACTTGGCCCAAACATACCCATTGAGAAGTGTCAATCTGATGACAAATCTATTTCTTCCTGTACAGACCTAATCAGGGGTGTTAGCATGAGAATTATTCTGTGGGCGATAGGTCTTCTGGCCTTGGTGGGGAACATGTTTGCTCTAGCGTATAGAATGATATGGGATAGAAAGGTTTTACAGACAGTGTACGGGCAGTTTGTGTCCAACCTCTGTATCTCAGACATGATAAATGGCTTTTATCTCATCATGATTGGCGTGGCTGATGAAGTGTATCGGGACACTTATTTTGTCAGAGAAGACGAATGGAAATCCGGGGTTGTCTGCCAAGTGGCCGGGTTTCTGTCAACCCTCTCCAGCGAGGTCACGACGTTCTTTATCTGTCTGATAACACTGGACAGATTTCTGACACTCAGGTTCCAAACTGGCAAGTACCGATTCACCACGAGTACAAAACGTGCATCCATCATCCTTTGCTGGTTTCTTGGGTTATCTTTAGCTTTGGTGCCAGTACTGTGCCCTGAGTGGGGAATATTTACATCAAACTCCATGTGTTTGGCATTTCCTTTAGACGCTGCTGTAAGTGGTGGACGTTATTACTCTGTGGCACTTTTCTTAGGTTTGAATTTTGTTCTGTTTCTGTCTATAATAGTCGGCCAGATTTTCATCTTACGTTCTCTCTCCGCTAGAAGAACTGTTTCTACTTTCACTACCGTAAACAATTCAAGACGAGCCCAGGACGTTCTCGTTGCTAGGCAACTGTTTCTTGTGGCCGTGACCAACTTCCTGGCCTGGGTGCCGGTGCAGATATTGGGGACACTTGCACTGGCTGGGGTTGACCTCGACAACGACGTCTACACGTGGACGGCTGTGTTGGTTTTACCCCTGAACTCGGCCTTGAACCCTTTAGTATACTCTTTTCCAAGACTGTACAACCTGTTTCTGTCTCTAAAAAATGCTTGTTGCAAATAAAAGGGGCTGTGACATTTCGTACGCGCGCCTGTATGTAAATGTTACAGTTGCATCAATAATATATGCAAACATTGAGTGTTCTGATACACAAAAGTATAGCACATTTTACTGATAATGCGCGTATGTATTATTCCTTTATATATATATATATATATATATATATATATATATATATATATATATATATATATATATATATATATATATATATATGGTTCCATGACAAATGATCTCAGGACAAATGATCTCAGACAAAATATCTCAGACAAAATATCTCACGTACAAATGATCCAAGGACAAATGATCTCAGGACAAATGATCTCAAGGACAAATGATTTCACGGACAAAAGATACCAGGACAAAATATATCAGGACAAATGATATCATGGACAAATGATCTCAGACAAAATATCTCAGACAAAATATCTCACAGCAAAATTTATTACTATGTACGATGATTTTAGTTGATTTGAACTTTTTTTTTAATTGACTGTCAATATGGTTTTGTTTACTCTTTTTACGCATAATAATTGATTGTTATAAAATGAATTTGTTAAACTTAACAAACAAATGTGAATGGGTCTTCAGGTTCGTAACTTAAAACTGTTGTTTTTACTGCATCATTAACACAAAAATAAAGTTTACGTTACTTTGCTGGCAGGTACATCGTTATGATCACACATTTCCAATACTATGTGATCATGTATTGTGTGAACTTTCGGTGTAGCCTACATGTTCTTACTTGACAATTCCAAATCTCTTTGCCTGCTGCTCTACTTATGGCTTTTATAAACAGAAATTCATTAGAAACTAATGCCCTATACCCTATCTTCGAGGTAACTAAAGAGGCCTTAGCTGAGTAATCACCAATAATTCTGCTTTGTTCGCATGTACGCTACGACAAACTTCGCTTCGCGATGACCGCTGTCGTTTAAATAAGCATTTGTCACCTGATCACTAAGGTGTGACCAACGCATACAAATTGACTTTGGATGCTAGATGTATTGTCCATGGAGGGCGGATGTCTTTCCAATAAGGCATATCTCTGCCATCAAAGCGGGCGGCTACCTTGATACGAAGGTGTGTCTTTTTTGTTATTTCATTCCCTTTGATCTAGTTTCGTCCACCTGATATGGTGGGATTGTTTAATGTTTGTCAAGCACACCTACGCTGTCTATCGAAACAAATTCTTTAATCTTCGCATACTATATTAGTAATCTTATTTTAAAAATGCTTAGTACAATATGGCAAATTTATACGGCAAACATTTTTTACTTACAATTATTATATAGTCCTATAAACAATATTAAACATAGTAAACAAAACCATATGACAGTCAATAAAAAAAATGTTTAGATCAACTAAAATTATCCAATACACTTTTAAAATTTTGCTGTGAGATATTTTGTCTGAGATATTTTGTCTGAGATCATTTGTCCATGATATCTTTTGTCCTGATATATTTTGTCTTGGTATCTTTTGTCCGTGAGATCATTTGTCCTTGAGATCATTTGTCCTGAGATCATTTGTCCTGTCACCATATATATATATATATATATATATATATATATATATATATATATATATATATATATATATATATATATATATATATATATAATAACCATTACAGTATGATAAACATTTCTCAATATAATGTTTTACTTTACATTCGATTACATATATATGTATTGGTAGTGTTTGCATAGACAAACATTATATCCGTTACATGTGACGTATTCTACTTAAAAATGGATGTTGCTTATAATACACTAGTTGGAGTAGTGCACTATTTTGTAAACTTTAATTAAAGGATGACTTTATGTTTCAATAATAATTGTATGTAAAGAAATGTACATTAGTATGTCTCTCATTCCCCATTAAACGTGTACAAATATCTTGAAATAACATTTATACATTTTTAACAGCTGTATGGTGGTTTATGCTTTGTTATTTTTTGCATATATTTTTTCACATATAGTAAGTATAAAAAAACTAAATGTAATTTTACACATCTTTCTATAAAAATTGATACATCTTATTTTTACATATTTGTATACAATATATATATATATATATATATATATAATATATATATATATATATATATATATATATATATATATATATATATATATATATATATATATATATATATAAAGAGAGAGTTTAATTGATTCTAGTACACATTTATATATGATTTATTTATTATAACTGTTATGCATTTTCTCTTAGCACATTGTCATGCTTTTGAAAACCTACTTGGTAATAAGATATATTTTAAAATCTTCATCACTTGATCTATACATTACATGATTAGATGGTAAGATTTGTTACAGTTCTTAAATATTATATACGAGCCGACCCGCAGCGTATCATACGCCGCTATTTAGTTGTTTTATTTTCTACTTTTCAGTAATTCATAATTTGTAAATTCGACAGTACCAATACTGCCACTGAAAATATTTGCTTTAAAACACTAACCCTCCCCCCCCCTTTCCCCTAACCCCGACCCTACACCCCCCCCCCCCCGTGAAAGCAGCCTCATCTTAGTTATTTCTTAGTTACCTCCTGTGAGTTTAAAATCGAACTAAATTATCTGCCCCTAATAGAAACCCGGCTGTACGGCTCTACGATTTGTAAACATTTAGCTTTGTAAAAATTTAGAGTGAACACCGCTCACCAGACAATGTTGGGGTGGGGTGGGAATGGTAGTGATAGTGATAGAGAGAAAGAGAGGGGACTGCAAGGAGGCGCTTGCAGCTTGTTTTCTAACTGATCCCAGAAGAGAATTATATATATAGATATATATTATATATTCCATTTTTTTTCCAAAATAATAACGTACAACTGGATTTTATACAAGAAAAACTCCATCCTTAATGCCAATATATTTTTGTAAAATTATATTGGTCCATAACTCTTTATTGGTTTATATTAACGACTAAAGTTCGGTTAACTAACCATTATCTAAACTTTCATTATTATGGTAATTTTTACTTAATATTACGTATTGTTTAATGTTGGATATTTAATTACTGTTGTAATGTATAGTTTTTAACAATTTAATTCTAAACCTTAATACATTTTTAAATATGTGTGATGTTTATTTTAGGTGTTTTGATGTTTTGTTACAGATTCTTAATTAATATATAGTTTATTACAGATACTCTTTTGATATTTCTATGTAATTAATTAATGAAATATAAATGTATTAACGAAAGAGATAATGCACTACCTATTGTGCGTAACTGGAAACGACTGGATTTTACTTTCATTAAATTCAATTTTTTTACCAAAATAATAACTTAAGTCTGATTTTTTTATAACAAATATTCATTCCTTAATTCCAATATATTTTTGTAAAATTATATTGGTCCATAACCCTTCATTGGTTTATGCTTACGATTAAAGGCCGGTTAACTAACCATTATCTTATTTCAAATAAGAATCTAAACTTTAATTGTATTGGTAGTTTTTACTTCATATTACGTATTGTTTAACGTTGGATATTTAATTACTGGTCTAATGTATGCTTTTTATCAGTATAATTCTAAACCAAAATTCTTTTTTAGATATGTGTGATGTTTATTTTAAGTGTTTTTGATCTTTTATTACCTATTCCTCATTGATATATAGTTTATTACAGATACTTTTTTGATATTTCAATGTAAACACTTAATGAAATGTAAATGTACTAACAAAAAACATAATGCACTACTAATTTAGTAACAACTATGTTACATACATTATATCGAACACATTGTCGTTGACTGTCAAAAGCCACGTTCCAATGCACACTATTTGTCAACAATTCTTGATGTATAATAAAATCTATTGGTTCGAAAAAGTTTCAAGTGACTTTTCATTTTTAATTAGTCTATTAGTTTAAATAAATACATTTCTAAGATATAATGTGAGGGTGGGGTTTGAGAAGAACCACCAGTTGTGCGAGTGGTATTGTAGAAACCGCTGCTCTACCTAATGTAATGGTATAATTTAGTGAAATCAACAGAAGTCCATTTCAAGATATTCTATAATGTTTCTTTATTCAACACAAATAATCTCTAACTCCTACAATAACTACGTGCTAACACTTCCATGACAAGCTCTAACACTACATTCGATTTCGACTTCAACGTCTTTCCCCTAGAGCTACCTCTAACTGCTGACCCACGCTTCACTGGCTCTTTGACCGTCTCACGTGACCGGTCATCTGCTGTATTTCTATTGGTCTACATAACTACGCTATGCTCTGTTTCTGCTATCTTCTACTTGACATCTATAACCTAAACTTGCGTCATCACAGTATCTACAACTTCACTGATATTACATACATGAGCATCAGGGGCGGAACTACAGTGCCGCCAGACCCCGCATTGCGGGGGGGCCCACGCCATTTAGGGGCCCATCGCCGACCATAATAAATTCTTTATAGTTAAAAAAAAAATAATTTTCTTGCATTTTTGACTTGATGGTAAAAGCTTTTGTAAATAAAAAACAGATCTACTACAGTAGTGATGCTATACAGTAGCTAACACATGCTGTTGCGTTAAAACAAACTATATGCCTGAGCTGTAGTGATAGGCAAACGTTCAGAACACTTCCATGACTTATTTCCCTTTTTTAAATAGTAAAATAGGGGTGCTCATAAGCTCCTTTTAATATATTTGTACTAAACAAAAGAAAAAGAAATTACTTTTCTTAGTTATTATTTTAGAAAAAAACATACTAAATAATTACATAGCATAAATTGGAAATATATTTAAAACAAATAATATAAATACAAAAAAACATAAAAATAAATATAACACGAGAAACCATTACACATACAAAGCTTTCATGTTTTATATTCTTTTGACCGGCTAATTACTGTGAGTAGGTAGGATTACAGCAAACATTCAATAAACTAGTTCTAAATATAAAGAAGAAATACAAAACAGACTAACGCACTCACACACATAACATATTGTAATTTGTTTAAATTGAAAAAAAAAAGACATTTTTTTTTCAAAACCCGATCGGGCAAGAAATGAGTATTCAGTGTTTGTATTCTGTGTTTGTATATATATATATATATATATATATATATATATATATATATATATATATATATATATATATATATATATATATATATATATATATATATATATATATAGGAGGGGGGGCCCAGAATTTTTTTTTGCGGGGTGGCCCTTTTTTTTCTAGTTCCGCCACTGATGAGCATTAAAGAAAATTAATATCAAATAAGTGTGATTTCATTCATGTTTGTTATTTTAAGAAAATAACAAAATATAGGCCTACCTTTGCATTTAGTACATGTTATTATGTCTAATTTTGTTTATAATTAATTTTGCTGCAGCAAGCTATCACATCACTTGTTTGTATGGGACATGTGATACATGACGTAGCTAAGATAGATACACGTACACTCTTTTTAGTTGTCACAAACGTAAACATAGCTCTTTGTAAACGTGAACTGTCAATTTCCACGATAGCATTTATTCTTCCATAATACAATACACTATAAAATAGAACTTACACACACACATACACATCACACACACACATACACACCATACACACACTATTACAGCCGACTCCTTATGTATTTTGGGCTCGTTGGAGCCAAGTGTAACAAATACAGTCCAAAACGAGAATCTATTTTATAGGTGTATAATTACCATCAAGCAGACGAACACATCACAAGAAGAAACACTGACAAGTAGGTACACGATCATTACACCACACTGCTAACACACTACTTCGTTCACACACTTGTTTTCACGCTCGCTCACAACTTCCAAAGTTAGGCAAGTCTCATACACACTCTATCCGTGCCTACACACTTTCGTATAAATATCTACGTCACACCTGGTCGTCCCCACCCCCCCCCCCCCCAAAAAAAAATAATAAAAAATAAGTAAATAATAAGATTTCTCTTTTTCATTTTGTGAATGCGAATCTTTTAACATCATTTTCCTTTTCGGGGTTATAAAAAACAATGTATGAAAAAAAAACAATTCATGTCAGAATAACTGGTTGTTTGTCAACATAGAGTATGACCATGCATGAATATTGTCAGTATTTTGACTGTACCAAAAAC
Source organism: Physella acuta (assembly GCF_028476545.2). Lineage (NCBI taxonomy): Eukaryota > Metazoa > Mollusca > Gastropoda > Physidae > Physella > Physella acuta. Next base: position 712,195 of record NW_026731957.1, on the reverse strand, counting down.
TTCTCCCTATTACATTATTCAATGGTTAATTGTTTATGTGTTTAAAATGTTTAAAATTGTACATGTAAAAAACATTAACCAGATAATATTGTGTGCCTACTAAATCAACAAAGTTTAAGAGAATTTAAAAATGTGTTCATTCAACAGCATTTGTCATTAATAACAAATAAACAGAACAACAGGGTCCGACGACATGACCAAGATATTCGACTGCTGGCATGGCCATATTCACTCTTGTTCAGGTTAACTGTTAACCCGGCCTCGTCCAGTTTGGTAAACAGAGCTCTTATTTGCGGAGCGTGTTTCATACCAAAGGACATTACAGAAGTAGCAAACGCCGATATTTGCTTAGCTCAAACGAATAGAGGAATCTGCCAATACCCCTACAACATGTCTATCTTGGTGACATAACGGGCATTCCACATGCGATCTATCAAGTCATCTATCCTGGAAATTAGGAAATAAATAATCTTTGGTGACCGTATTAACTTTCCTAAAGTCGGTGCAGGACTGATAACTGCTGTCGTGTTTGGGCACTAGAACACTCCAATTACTTTTCCTATGTTCAATAATATCGTTTTCTAGCATATACTTCACTTCAGCTCGCATTACCTCCAACTTTATTGGGATTACTCTGTATATATTTTGTTTGACCAGCTGCTGACCCAATCTCTACGTCATGGACGTTGAGGTTGGTCTTATTTAAAATGTAAAGAAATAAAGTGGCGAAATCTCTAATCACCGACGTAACAGCTTCTTGTTGGGACGGAGTGGTCTAGTGGTAGAGAGCTGGACTGCTAACCGTAAGTCTCGAGTTCGAAACCGGGTTCAAGTCAGTAGACCGTCCCTTAGTCCACCCAACTCTGATGGGTACCTAACTCACGTAAGGGAAAGTAAAGGCGGCTAGGCATAGTGCTGAACACACTATCTCTTCATATGCTGAGGTCACAGAAAACAAGTAAACTCTACATCACTTGCCCCATAGACAATCAGTTTTGAAAGGGAGCTTTACTTAACTTTATCCGAAATCACCGACGTAACAGCTTCTTGCTGGTCAGTGGAAAGATGTGAAAGTTTGGTTGGTAAATTGGACCAGATCTCGGAATTTTTTAATTTATATTGTCCTGCCTTTTCTGTAGGGATCTCATCCTCAGGATCACAAACGTATATCATAGCGACAATCTTCACTGGGGCTGGTTGGCTTTCTTCTCTCTTAAAATATTCTTTTAACATATTGACATGGCACAATTGTCTCTTCTTCTTCCTATGGGGGGTTTTTATCCCGTAATTCAAGTCATCATTCTTGGATTCGACCCCCTATAGGCCGAAATATCTGGCTTGCAATGTCTGACCTGGTATGGGGAGAAACACCAATACCTCATCCCCCGGTGAAAACGGGCGGGCTTTCGCCCTCCTATCATACCATGTTTTCATTTTATGCTGTGATTGTTTCAAGTGAGATCGGGCCAGCCTACAGGCGTCACATAGTTGATTCTTTAAACCGAAGGACTTAATCTAGAAGACTAATCTTGAGTTGTCTAGCTTTTCATCAAAGGGGAGCAACTGGTAAAATAATTAAATAAATACATACATATTTGGTTACCTGACTTTGATCGCAAATTACGAAGTTTATAATTTCGGGTATATTTTTTAATTGTTAAATATTTTTTTTGCTTTTTGAATTTTAAGTGTGACAGTAGTCGGTAGATATTACATATTTAATAAATTTAAGATTTATAAATTAACTATTTTAATTAAGAGAAATATTTAAAACCTATTTTCATCATTTGGTTATAATAGCACAGACAAATTACAGGCATGTAGATAAAAATGCCTCAGCTGGCTTGGTCATAGTAAAAGAGAAAAACGAGGTGCCACTGTTACATTATATCTTGTTAGCTATTGTTACGTCATAGTAAAAGAGAAAAACGTCATAGTAAAAGAGAAAAACGAGGTGCCACTGTTACATTATATCTTGTTAGTGATTGTTACGTCATAGTAAAAGAGAAAAACGTCATAGTAAAAGAGAAAAACGAGGTGCCACTGTTACATTATATCTTGTTAGTGATTGTTACGTCCCTTGTAATATTCATATCATGGTTACGTCCCTTTAGTGTTCACTGTGTTTTCAGTGATAAGTACATGTTAGGCAGTTAACTAAAGGTAGAGTCAGAGACAGGTCATGTCGTCTTAGCTCTCTGTTTTTAACAATAAAGTAGTTGAGTTAACTCAAAGAACTGTGTCTATTTAAGTAGCAGTCACAACCAACAGAAAGAGCACCCTCTATTTTGGCTATTGTTTTATGTTATGTCAATAGACACCAATACTTAAAGTCAACACTATTTTTTTTCTAGGTTTACCAAATAAGTTATTGTCTTTTTCGTTTTATTTGTATTACTTAGTGAGACAGTTGCCAAGTATTTAAAATTTACTCTATCAGGTAAATGTAACTAAAACTATGTAATCATTTCAATTCTTTATTTTTGTAATAAATCAGCGACACTGGCATAATCATAATATATATGTATACCTATAAACTCCTCCACATGAATAGGTTCAGTTAAAAGAAGAACAGCTGCATTTTTTTTAAAGAATAGATTTTCTTTTAATCATATAACTTTCTATTCGGGGCATACTTATACGTTATTTTATTAAACCGCATGTTCATGCGTAACGATGGTGATATAAAACAAAACAAAACAATTTGGCGGGCTAATTGGGTCTCACCAGGGATCGGTCACTAAAAACTGAATGGACAATATATATACTTTAACCAATGTCCGCCCTCCCCTACCCGGAAGTTTTAGTACGCCACCCCCCTCCCCAAAAGTTTCAAGTGCCCTCCTCCCTCCTCAGTCCCAATCCACACATACGAAGAAAAGCCTGTTTTGGCTTTTAGCGGAAGAAAAATGGGATGAGAATAGGGACGTGTTGTAGCTAGTAGTGAAAGTAGTTGTCAATGTAGTGGTGAAGTTAGTGGTTGTAGGTAGTGATGACGGTAGTTATGAAAGTAGTTGTCAATCTAGTGGTGAAGTTAGTGGTTGAAGGTAGTGATGACGGTAGTGGTGAAAGTAGTTGTCAATGTAGTGGTGAATTTAGTGGTTGAAGGTAGTGATGACGGTAGTGGTGAAAGTAGTTGTCAATGTAGTGGTGAAGTTAGTGGTTGTTGAAGGTAGTGATGACGGTAGTGGCGAAAGTAGTTGTCAACGTAGTGGTGAAGTTAGTGGTTGAAGGTAGTGATGACGGTAGTGGTGAAATTAAAATGTGACCGATACTACCATGAGCAAGTGGCAAGTAGACTGTATGGGCGTGGTTCTATTCCCGCCTGTGTTAATGATTTATATGATACAAACGTTAGCGGGTGGGGCTAGGGATGGAGAAAGGATTTTTTCTGTCAACTGACGTCACATGCTTGGAACCGAATGTGTAGTTCAATTATTCTTTTAAATAGCTGCATTAAAATTGTATTCTGTAAATTGATAAAAATGTTTACTCGACATACCAAAGTGAAGCGAACATCACGCCGGAAACTAACTTTCACACACCTCACACACTACACGTAAACAAATAGTCCCTAATTTCCGCAGTGACAAGGACGAGAGTACACATTTAAAAGTATTGGGCGTTGTCTCTATTGAGTTAGCTGCTCAGGTTGTGTGTTGTGGGGGTGAGGTGGGGACGAATACCCCTCTGTCATTTTCAGGTAATTAATTATGTATCTTACCACTCAATAACCAAAATATCAGCGCAGATGAACTACAACGGTTACACTCTTGGTGTCGTGTTGAGTAATACGGTGTTATGTTTGGAATATATTGTTATGTTGGGAAATATTGTGTCATGTTAGGGAATAAGGTGTTATGTTGGAGAAGATGGTGTCGTTTTGGGGAAGATGGTTTCATTTTGGGGTACCATCCACTGTTATTATTCTAAGATCACGTGATACACATACGGGCTTTAGTGCCCCCTCCCCTTTGTGTCCACCCCCCTGGCTATGCCGCTGATACAGAAATATATCATGAGCTCTTACATACACGCAATTTGTTTTATAACAACACTACCGTGCAAACATCATACATTCAAAATGATGGACCGACATGCTTTTTGATGAACGTTATTTCTTCGATCGGCTATTTTATTTCATGTTAACACGTTTTCTTAACACGTTTTTATTAACTCAGCTTCGCGTTTGTTTGTTTGTTTGTTGTTAAAATTGACATCGAAAATTAGCCCACTTCTGATTGCTCTATAGATCTGAAATTTGGCATGCAGGCTACTTTCGCCTAACAATTTCAGATGCAATCATAAAAACTAGCAATTAGAGACCGTAATTAGCTTAATTTAATTACGCCCTAAGGACCATAAAATTGAGGACATGATTTCTAAAGATACCGACAAGACTGAAGGCCTATTGACACAGTTACTTCGGCCCCAATCGATGTGAGCGCGCTGGCCGTGATCGTATAGTGGTTAGTACTTCGCGTTGTGAACCAGGTTCGAATCCTGGTCGCTCAAGATTTTTAGTCCGTGTATTTATAAACACTTAGTCTAGTCATACTTAATCAAGTCATTGGATAAAGTAGAAAATAAACTATATAAAAACTTTTTTTAAAAACCACGTTTTTCATGTGTAGCAACGGACTAAAAAGGAGAAAATAAAATACTTAAAAAAAACTTTTTAAAAAACCACGTTTTTCTTGTGGACTAAAAAGTAGAAAATAACTATTTACATACATTTGATGACAAAAAACGTGGGTCGGGCAGATGGGTCGGGAAATTTGATGGTGAACGTACCCACGTTTTTTGTCAGTCATCACAAGAACCTGCACAGCTCGAGGAAGCACAAAAGAACATTTTATTTTCTACTTTTTAGTCCACAAAAAAAACGTGGTTTTTTAAAAAGTTTTTTTTAAGTATTTTATTACTAGCGTTCAGTTATTTGTAATCACATTCAGACTTTGTTCATATAAATAGGATAATATTTTATTATAAGTCTGACATAGCCTACACATCTAACAGCTTTGTAAGGGCCATGGATAAACATACAAACACAGTCTCACAGATAAAACACTGACAACATTATGCTGACATTTTGTGACGAAGTCGATCAGTGGAACAAACAAATTATTAAATAGTTTTCAATATAGTATTCAGCAGGCGGAACAGTTTAGAATAGGGTACCATTTAGGCGTTCGCTACTTTAATGTTAGTGTTTGTGTTGCTATAGAGTTAGCCCATCGCAGTATAGTAATCCAACAGATTGGCGCTAATTGTGAGGTTTAGTGGTGGAAATAATTCCTCAACAATGTCTTTAAAGTTTATATTTCTGTTTTTCTTTCTTACTGTAAAGACAAGCAGGGGTATGTACTAGTTGTTTTTACCGTAGGGCTAACTATACAGTTTTACTATATCTCTTAACTGTGTAAAACTTAAAGGTGTAAACATATGAAAATAAAATACATAACTCTTAAGGATGAGGATAAATCTGCTAAGGATGGTCATTAGAGTACTAAGTGCTCCAACAATGAGGGACAGAGCCCGAACATCCAGGACACTACGAGCCCTAAAGTTATACGAACCTGGTCTCTAGCGCTACAGATCTTTTCTATGTTATTGCGGTCAGAACTTTGGTGCTACAAACCTAGGTGATGTGGTCCTTCTAAGTCGACATTAGCCATTCCAGAATTAGCCAGTCATTTCCCCCTTTGGGAGTAATTGCGAGCTTTAGCGGTTAGATACTCATATTAATTTATATATTACTACATAAGATCTGGGATGTCCCAGTTTTGAATAAGAATGTGGAGCTTAAATCGCAAATCTTGTACATTTAAATCCAGTTTTTACTTCTCTTTAAAAAAAATACAATTTTATTTGGCCAAATAATCAATTCTTTAGTGTATGTAAATTCTAACCATCGACTTAAGCAACTTATGTGAGATCATCATCTAAACTAAGATGTATAAAGAATTAATTACGAAGATTATTGTTACATACGCTAGTGATTATCTTTAGTTTACCGATAAGAAAGATTTGAGTTGACTAGCTTTTGGTCAAAGGGGAGCAATTGGTAAAACAATTAAATGAACATATATATTTGGTTACCTCTCTTTTACCGCAAATTATGAAGTTTTTATTTTATTTTTTTTTTTAAATTCTTTTTAGCTTTTAGAATTTCTATTTGTGATGGTAGTAGGCAGATATTACACTTTTAATAGATTTATAAATTAATTTTTTTAATTAAGTTATGAGAAAAAAATTTAAATCTTTTTTATTATTCATTTATAATAGCATAGACAAATTACCGGCAATGTAATTGTAAAGGCCTCAGCTTGCTTTGTCTTAGTAAAAGAGAAAAACGACGTGCCACTGTTACATTAAATCTTGGTAGTGATTGTTACGTCCCTTGTATTATGTATAAAATGGTTAAGTCCCTTGAGTGTTCACTGTGTCTTCTCTGATGTGTACATGTTTGTCAGTTGTCTAAAGGTAGAGTCAGAGACCGGACGTGTCGTCTGAGCTCGTGTATATAAGAATAAAGTACTTGAGTTAACTCAAAGAACTGTGTCTATTTAAGTAACACCCACTAACAGCTTAAAGATTACCGGTCTATTTGGGCTTTTCTTTTGCTTATGTCCATAGACAAAAAATACTTAGTTAACACAATTTTTTTTTCTATAGGTTTACCAAATAAATAATTGACCTTTTCGTTGTGATTTTATTATTTAGTATGACTGTTGCCAAGTATATAACATTTACTCTATTATGTAAATGTAACTAAAAATATGTATTGATTTCAAACTTTTATTTGAAAGTAGTGGTCAATATCAACGGTACGATCAATAAAATACCGTAAAAAACAGATTTATTTTAAATAATAACTACACATGTTTACAAATAGATGTAGCACACAGTAGTTAGCCTAACAGGGTTGGACTGGTTAACGGCTTTCTGTTTCCCAACACAATACGTCTCCACATGGTTGGACGGTTGGACTGGTCCTATTGAAGATAGTGGTGAAGTTAGTGGTGAAGGTAGTAGTGAAGGTAGTGATCAGGATAGTGATGAAAATAGTAATAATAAGATTGTGTTGAACATAGAGTTGAAATTGTGATAGAGGTAGTGATGAAGGTATTGGTGAAGGTAGTGATGAAAGTAGTGGTGAATGTAGTGATGAAGGTAGTGATGAAGGTAGTGATGAAGGTAGTGATGAAGGTAGTGATGAAGGTAGTGTAGAAAGTAGTGATGAAGGTAGTGATGAAGGTAGTGATGAAGGTAGTGTAGAAAGTAGTGATGAAGGTAGTGATGAAGGTAGTGATGAAGGTAGTGATGAAAGTAGTGATGGAGGTAGTGGTAAAGGTAGTGGTTAAGGTAGTAATGAAGGTGGGGTTAAAGGTAGTGATGAAGATGGTGAGGGAATAATTTGACCGATACTACCATGAGCAAGTGTCAAATAGACTGTATGGGCGTGGTTCTATTCCGCCTGTGTTAATGTTTTATGTGGGGCTACGGAGGGAGGATAAATTTGTTCTGTCAACTTACGTCACATGCTTGGAACCGGTCGTGTAGTTCAATTATGCTTTTAAATATAAGCATTAAAATTATATTATATCTAATTGAATCTAATTTAAGATACTCCTATCTGTTGAATTAGCTGCTCAGGTTGTGTATGTGTTATGAAGGGGGGGGGGGGTGAGGGGGTAGAATATCCCCTCTGTCTTTTTCAGGTAATTAATTATGTATCACATCACCACTCAATGACCAAAATATCAGCGCAAATGAACTACTATGGTTACAACCATGTTGTGTACAATTTATTAGCTGCTAATGTCGGTGTTATATGTGTGGTATTGTACTGGGGAATATGGTGTCATTTTGGGGAAGATAGTGTCATGTTGGGGAATATGGTGTCATGTTGGGGAAGATAGTCTCATGTTGGGGAATATGGTGTCATGTTGGGGAAGATGGTGTCATGTTGGAGAAGATGGTGTCATGTTGGGGAATATGGTGTCAAATTGGGGAATATGGTGTCATGTTTGGAAGATGGTGTCATGTTGAGGAATATGGGTTCATGTTGGGGAATATGGTGTCATGTAGGGGAATATGGTGTTATGTTGGGGAATATGGTGTCATGTTGGGGAAGATGGTGTCAAATTGAGGAATATGGTGTCATGTTGGGAAGATGGAGTCATGTTGGGGAATATGGTTTCATGTTGGGGAATATGCTGTGCTTTAACGGAATATTATGCTGCTATCGTCAACTTTCGTTTGGGTTTTTAAGGTATAACTCTGCAAGTAAAATAAGGACATGGTGTGATAATATATAAAATGATTATCGACTATTTTGCCAGTTTCTGTTTTTGTCATACTGCAGCACGCTCATATGCCGGTGAAAGTAGAGTTTAGAACAACCTCCTTCCTCCCCCCTCCTCCCTCCCTCCCTCACCCCCCCCCCCCCCCCCCCCCCCACGTTACAACCAAAACAAAACTACTTAAAAATAACCTAAACAACTGATGCCAAATGAATGTTATATGAGAAAAATTATTGCGCTGTCATTTCCAAATCATGATACTCTTTAATAATTCAGACACAATTTAGATATAGTAGTACTCATAAAAGGGGCTTAGCTAGGTTTTAGCTGCAGTGTGGAAATCGTCATCTGCTTACACTTCAGTTACATACAGTTTTTTTACTAAATAAACTTCCTAGTTTTGGAACAAAAACATATAAACGTAAAACAGCATCGGGATTATATTTCAAAATAATTGTTTCAAAAATGTCAGCAATCAGTAAGCCGGGTTTGTCTGTTTAGGCGTCTAAAATGGTAGCATGTACTTGAAGTTTAATTTTTACAAATGGTGTAATTTTTGCTATAATGCAAATAAATTTTAAATTGTCAAAATGACCTCCGCCACCCCCCTCCTTCCCCCTCACTGGTTACGCCTCTAGCACAGGAACTAACTAAGAGATGATTTGTTGGATACAACCACACCAACAACATGTAATGGCAACATTTGGTCCGACATTTTCTTTGTTCAACATTTACTTTAGAATTTATTTTGACAATTTCAAGCTAGTAACAATTAATTATTTAACCCAGTCAAAAACATCTTTTGATCATTTGTCCTGAGATCATTTGTCCTGAGATCTTTTGTCCTGAGATCATTTGTCCTGAGATCATTTGTCCTGAGATCATTTGTCCTGAGATCATTTGTCCTGAGATCATTTGTCCTGAGATCATTTGTCCTGAGATCAATTGTCATGAAACTGGATAAAACATCGTTTTAAAGTACATTTTACAATGTTTTGTCATGAGGTTACGCCTAAATGGTGTTATCCGATGCGGACTGTACATTTGCCCTGTGAAGCAATATATTTTATATTACGGGCTAGAACATAATAATAAAATACAGTATAAATAAACAATCAGGACTTATACAATACAAAATATACGTTATCTAAAGCCGCTGTCTCGTAAGTAATAGTCAGTTTCTTCGCTGCCCATGTTGTAGTCTATCCGCTGATAATTCCTGAATATGGGCCCGAAAATTCTAGCTACGCCACTGCCCCTCCACTGCCTTCCGTCAATAACCCCCGTGATAATATGACCCCTATCAAGTTTACTTATTATCACATTACCAGGGATATGAGAGCTGGTCCAAAGAACTTCTGGGCATCCCAAACCATAAATATTACTTTAGCTCTTGCTATATGATGGAGAACAGGGAAACTATAAATCTTCCTTTAGCTTTCACAATGAGATGGCGAACAATAAATCTTACAATAAATCTGATAGGGGACACAATAACCCTTACTTTAGCTGACGCTATGGTGAACATAGAAATCAGCAAAATAAGTGTGGGGTATCCTCTCCAGAAAAGAAAACCTAACAGTAGACCTGACCCTTAACACCATCTCAAGCGCTAATATTTACGTTAACCTAAAACCTAACTCCCACCATCACAAGCCCGTTAGCAAATACGATTACAAGCTGAAGCCTTTAGCAAAAAGGATTAACAACTGAGGCCGATAGAAAATATGATTGTCAAATAGAGTTGTCGTACTAAAACACGATAATCAAGTTTGGTAAATAGACAATAGTCATTACGATGTACATGAGTCTCCTCAGTTACAATGAATACCTGGCTCTAGTGGTGAAAAATAAAATAAAATTTGCCCAATGTAATGGAATGGCATAGCTTCTATTGTATATGAAATTAAAAGAGCTGATAATTACTTTAAAAAACCTAATTTCAATAAAGTTTGAAAATAACATTGGAATATAGCATACAAACAATATTGCAGTCCCACATAATATGCTTCAAGTTAATGGTGTAGGAAAAGAAAAAAACAAAATTATTAATGCAATATAAGTATTTCCTCTATTATTTTTCAGGTGTGTATTTGACGAACTGCACCACCGAAAAGCACCATATATCGATTGTAAAATTTTATGACGATACGACAGGACAGGCATACAGTTTTTTGGAAATATTTTTGAAGAGTTTTATATCAAATAGCAATACCGACTTTGAGAGGGTTCAAGTAACTTGCATGAAGTATGATCAAGGAGATGAAGAGAGCTGCTCTGAAGGATGTAAAGGGATATTGCCAGCTGATAAGTTCCCTTTCAATATTTCTTGTGTACCAACTAACAAAAAAGACTGGCTGATCAATCACATCCGAGAGACTCAAACAATATCAGTTTGCATTTCACCTCACACAATTGACTCAAATTTTTACGCACACTTGTTGTTCTTATCTAAACACACATTTGTTTTAGATACTTACACTCCCATTGATTTTTTTCAAGCCGTAACTTGGGTAAATCTAGAAACACTTCAACAACATTCTGATCGGCCTACACTGATATGTACTGACTGCAAACCCGGCTGGACATCCTTTATAAATCCCACAACAAAGACACTTGAATCGTGTTATTTTATTCAACATTTCAATGGAAGTTTAACACAAGCTGGCGATCTGTGTAAAAATATGCAAGGGAATATGGTAATCATAGAATCGGAATCAGAGTTCCAGTTTATACAAGACCTTCTTAAGACAGCACTGGATTTCTCAGGTCTAGAGACTTGGTGTACACAACAAAACAACAGTGTGTGTCTGGCCTTGAACCTAACACGACACGGGAAACATTTTAGGTGGGGTCAAGGTCAACCACTGGTTATCTTTGCGCCTCGGTCACCAAATCTTGAAGAAAGTGGAGATTGTGTCACGTGGGTTTTATCACATGATGCAAGTGGCTACAGTAAAACATGGCGTCAAGTTGATTGTGAAGTTACAGATCAATATGTTGTCATCTGTGAGGTGGAAACGTATCTAAAACGTAACCCAAACTATCTAGCGATGGGGAATGAGTTTATAGAATACAATCAGGACGTCGTTTCTGTCGCAGCTAATTTAGAGGATGACATTTTCTATCTTTGGTTTGATAAAAAGATGGATTATTACATCGACAGATTTTACTGTGACGATATATCTTCCACATTTATAGCTTATTCCTTTGTATGTGACAACAAACACGATTGCCCAAATGGTAGAGACGAAGAGGGTTGTACAGGAGACAAAGACAAGATATGGTTTTACAATTCAGCTCAGAAAAAACTTTAAAAGAACAGATGAAAGCAACACACGCCAATCCGACACTATCAAACATCTGCCTTGTTTTGACCAAAATCGGCTGTTACATGAATTATGTAATTCACAATTAGACGATTATTGGTCATATAACAACACAATTAACGTAACTAACTCAGTATTAAATAACTTTACGCTAACTTCACTATGGCTTGATATTCTGCCATGCAATGAAGGTCCTACTCCTGTTAAAACAATTGGATCTAACCAAACTATGACATGCGTTATGGCCCCTAAATGTTTGTACATTAAATCGTTTGATGGTGACGTCATAGGTTGCCATAACATGATCCACCTACAGAACTGTACGACATACAAATGTCCATCTGGCTACACCAAATGTCCAATGTCTTATTGTATCCCAGAGACTTACGTCAATGACGGGACACAGGATTGTCCACAGGGAGAAGATGAAAACAATCTGATGTTGAAGTGTTTCAATACGTCACAGTATGTTTTCTTACAGCACGTTTGTGATGGCTACATAGACTGTCCTAATGGTGACGATGAAATTAATTGCAACATTGAATGTTCTAACTTTTTAATATGTGTTGCAGGGGTAGCAATTGTCGATGTTATGTACTTTTATTTTTCAGACACACAAAAATATATAGCACGTATAGATTATTCGATTCGATACCTTCGTTTTGCCATGTCTAAAGGTGAGTTGTCTTCAATAACAATACAATTGGGCAATACATCAAAACTAAACGTTTTAAATTGTCGCTCAATGAATATTAAATCAGAGAACTTTAGTTTCTTATCAATATCTGAAACAAACAATATAAAGCATGCATATTTTCCTTTTAATAAGTTTCAAGAAATTACATCTAAAGGACGTTTTTCAGAAATGAAAAGCCTTAAAACTCTCGACCTGTCTTACAACAAAGAGCTAACAACTTTTAATTTATCTATCCCATCACTAGAGAGATTAGATTTGTCTGACACAGATATTCCAAGTCTTCATAGGAATATATTTAAAAACATGAAAAATCTGAAAATGTTATATCTTAGATATACCAAGTTAACAAACTTAAACTTTATCCCTGACGGTTTTACGCTGGAAACACTTGATATCAGCGGTACTAAAATGCAAGGGATAGGATCCAATTATTTTAGAAACCTGAACATTACAGTAGTTGTAAGAACATCACAGTATAAACTGTGTTGTCCACAGGCTCTTGGCCCAAACATACCCGTTGAGAAGTGTCAATCTTATGACAAATCTATTTCTTCCTGTACAGACCTAATCAGGGGTGTTAGCATGAGAATTATTCTGTGGGCGATAGGTCTTCTAGCCTTAGTGGGGAATATGTTAGCTCTAGCGTATAGGATGATATGGGATAGAAAGGTTTTACAGACAGTGTACGGACAGTTTGTGTCCAACCTCTGTATCTCAGACATGATAATGGGCTCTTATCTCATCATGATTGGCGTGGCTGATGAGGTGTATCGGGACGCTTATTTTGTCAGAGAAGACGAATGGAAATCCGGGGTTGTCTGCCAAGTGGCCGGGTTTCTGTCAACCCTCTCCAGCGAGGTCACGACGTTCTTTATCTGTCTGATAACACTGGACAGATTTCTGACACTCAGGTTCCAAACTGGCAAGTACCGGTTCACCACGAGGACAAAACATGCATCCATCATCCTCTCCTGGCTGCTTGGGTTCTCTTTAGCTTTGGTGCCAGTACTGTGCCCTGAGTGGGGAATATTCACATCCAACTCCATGTGTTTGGCATTTCCTTTAGACACTGCTGTAAGTGGTGGACGTTATTACGCTGTGGCACTTTTCTTAGGTTTGAATTTTGTTCTGTTTCTGTCTATCATAGTCGGCCAGATTTTCATCTTACGTTCTCTCTCCGCTAGAAGAACTGTTTCTACTTTCAGTACCGTAAACAATTCAAGACGAGCCCAGGACGTTCTCGTTGCTAGGCAACTGTTTCTTGTGGCCGTGACCAACTTCCTGGCCTGGGTTCCTGTGCAGATATTTGGGACACTTGCACTGGCTGGGGTTGACCTCGACAACGACGTCTACACGTGGACGGCTGTGTTTGTTTTACCCCTGAACTCGGCCTTGAACCCTTTAGTATACTCTTTTCCAAGACTGTACAACCTGTTTCTGTCTCTAAAAAATGCTTGTTGTAAATAAAACGGGCTGTGACATTTCGTGCATGCGTCTGTATGTAAATGTCACAGTTGCTGTCATAATGTATGCAAACATTGAGTGTTCTGATTTAGCTGAAATACACGTATAGCACATTATACTGATAATACGCGTATCATTAATATATAATATTGTGTTATAAAAATAATTTAAAAAACTAAACACCAATTTTTGAATTGTTTCACTAAGCTTTAAAATACACTAAATAACAATAGTTTCTCAACATTTCTTAACATTTCAATATTAATACATAACATTTCACTAAGTTTACATTAGATAAAGGCTATGTTAATATTTAGGGTAATTTAACGTAAAATCTTCAAATTTTAATGCACTAAATATATTTGTATTTCCTTGATCCGAAATGGTGTTTAGTAAAAAGAATTGTTTCATGTTTTCAATTAAATATAACTCAAATAAATACCAGTATAGTTATCAACTTCTTTAATTTGTTAAAGTAACTTAGATTTGTGGCAATTTGTTATTTTAACTTTTAAATTTCAGACCAATTTTATTTTATATATATATATATATATATATATATATATATATATATATATATATATATATATATATATATATATATATATATATAATATATATATATATATATTAAAACATTGAAGTATCAATAAATTTCTCACTATAATGTAATACTTTACTTTCGATTACATATCTGTGTATTGGTAGTGTTTGTGTAAACTGTTGTATACATTATATCCGTTTCATGTGACGTATTTTATACTTTTTACTTAAAAATGGATGTTGCTTGTAACACACTAGTTGGAAAAGTGCACTATTTTGTAAACTTTAATTAAAAGACGATTTTATGTTTCAATAATAATTGTATGTAAAGAAATGTACATAAGTATGTCTCTCATTCATCATTAGTCTTGTAACAAGGTGATATTTATACGTTTTTAACAGCTTTATGGTGGTTATGCTTTGATATGTTTTTGCATATATTTTTTTTAAAATATACCTAAGTATAAAACGCTAAGTGTATAATTACACATCTTTCTATAAAAGTTGACACTTCTTATTTTTTTCATATATATATATATATATATATATATATATATATATATATATATATAAAAGAGAGAGTTTAATTGATTCTAGTACACTTTCATATATGATTTATTTATTATAACTTTTATACATTTTCTCTTCACACCTTGTCATGCTTTTGAAAATTCAGTTGCAAATAAGATCTATTTTTAAATCTTCACGAATAGATCTTAAAATTACGTGAATAGCTGGTAAGATTGTTTACAGTTCATATATATATATATATATATATATATATATATATATATATATATATATATATATATATATATATATATATATATATATAAATTGGCTACTATCCCGTAACAGCTTCTGTTCCGCTACTTCAAAATTGATACGAAAACAGATTAAAATTTTGTAAAACCTAACCCTTGTAAAATGAGCTTTTAAAATAAATTTTCCACCTCTTTAAGTATGCTCCCGAGACGACTGTCCCCTCCCTCTTCGCCCCACCTGTTGTGCGACTAGGTTTTATTTTCATTGAATTCCATTTTTAACCAAAATAATTACGTACAACTGAATTTTTTATAAGAAAAAATTCCATCCTTAATGCCAATATATTTTTGTAAAATTATTTAGGTCCATAACTCTTCATTGGTTTATGTTCACGATTAAAGGCCGGTCAACTAACCATTATCTTCACTCAAATAAGAATCTAAACTTTTATTGTATTGGTAGTTTTTACTTCATATTACGTATTGTTTAATGTTGGATTTTTAATAACTGTTCTAATGTATACTTCTTAAAACTATAATTCTAAATCAAAATACATTTTTAAATATGTGTGATGTTTATTTTAGGTGTTTTTGATGTTTTATTACAGATTCCTAATTGATAAATTGTTTATGACAGATACTTTTTTGATATTTCAATGTAAACATATAATGAAATATAAATGTATGAACAAAAAGAAACATAATGCACTACAAATTTAGTAACAACTATAAAAGTTTGCGTTTGCTTTTCTTGCTTGTAGCGAACTGGGAGATTTTAGGTCGTCCCCTGCATCGAATTGTCTTCTCATGTCCAAACCAGCTGGTGTCATGCTAGGTGGGAGTAGGCAGAATCTTTTCTATAAATATAGGTGGCTAGTGGCTGGTAACATTGCGGTGAGATATTCTTCATCATATTCTGGTTCGCCAAGGCTAAAGAGCATTTATTCGGGTAGTTGTAACCATTCGAGCCAGAAGTTAATTAATGAAAAAAAAAGATTAGTAGAAATTTAGATGGACGTAAATAATGATGGGTGTAGTTGGTTTAGTCTGGGGTTTAGGAAATACAGAAATCAGAGGCGTAGCTTGACATTCCGGTGCCTTGGGCGGACTTTCAAAGTTGTGTTCCCTTCGTCCCATTTAAAGATAGTTTTCCTGTTTGTAAAAACGCCCTCCACTCCCACACTTGGAAATGTTTGTGGCGCTACTCACCAGCTACTCTCCCGTAACAGTTTCTGTTTTGCTGCCTCAAGATTGATAAAAAAATCATTTTAAAAAGTTTGTAAATCCTTGTAAAATGATAGTTTAAATTAAATTTTGCGCCTCTTTAATTCAGCTCCCCGGCAAAATTCCCTTTCCTCCCCAACCCACTCACTGTGCGTAGCTGGAAACGACTAGATTTTATTTTGATTAAATCACATTTTTTTTTACCAAAATAATAACTTGTCTGAATTTTTTATGTATTTATGTAAAATTATATTGGTCGATAACTCTTTATTGGTTTATGTTCACGAATAAAGGCCGGTCAACTAAATATTATCTTAACTCAATCAAAGAAGAATCTAAACTTTAATTGTATTAGTAGTTTTTACTTCATATTACGTATTGTTTATCGTTGGATATTTAATTACTGTTCTAATGTATACTTTTAAAAAATATAATTCTTAAACAAAATAAATGTTTAAATATGTTTGATGTTATTATTGGTGTTTTTGATGTTTTTTTTTACAGATTCCTATTTAATATATATTTTTTTACAGATACTATTTTTGATTTTTCAATGTAAACACTTTAAGAAATATAAATGTGTAAACAAAAAAGCATAATGCACTACAATTTGTTAACAACTATGTTACACACATTATATCGAGCACATTGTCGTTGACTGTCAAACGCCACATACCAATGCACACTATTTGTCAACAATTCTTGATGCATAATAAAATCTATTTGTTCGAAAACGCTTCAAGTGATTTGTATTTTTAATTTTTAATTTGTCCAATAGTTTTAATAAGTGCATTTCGTAGACATAATGTATCTACAACCTCACTGATATCAAAATGAATATCAAAATACGTGTGATCACATTAATATTTGTTATTTAAAGAAAATAACAGAATATACTATTGCTTTTTAGTATAGGTTATTATATCTAATATTGTTT
The DNA here is from genome assembly GCF_028476545.2 of Physella acuta. Taxonomy (NCBI): domain Eukaryota; kingdom Metazoa; phylum Mollusca; class Gastropoda; family Physidae; genus Physella; species Physella acuta. Next base: position 694,928 of record NW_026731957.1, on the reverse strand, counting down.
ATAAAACAAATTAATTTTATTGCAGCATGAGTATATCATCGCTTGTATTGGACATGTAATACATGACGTAGCTAAGTTATATACAAGTAAACTCTTTTTGGTTGTCACAAACGTCAACACAGCGGTTTGCACACGTAAATCGTCAATCTCTACGAGAACAGTTCTCATTCGGTAATACAATACACACTACCGTGTGCTACAGATACTTAAAATGTTAGAGAGCACCTGTCACTCGATAAAAAAAGCTTACACACACACATACACACACATATACACAACACACACACATAAACACACATGGCCATGGTAAACTACAGGTATACTTAACGAACTTATAATTAGTACATTTCGGGTACATTTCTGATAAAGTTATAGAAAACACAATGTGGATAAGAGTAAAACTGCTTCAAAAGATGAATAAGCAAACATCAAGATTTTTATTTTACAACCAGAATCATCTATATACTACTTAAACTCAAGTTTGTTAACATGTTTGAATTTTCATTTGTTTTTTTTTTTGTGTTTTTTGTTTGTTTGTCTGATTGAATACTGGAGAGAATCTGCTCTATGTGGAGAGCTGTAAAATAGATTGTAGGTAGAGAACAATTTTTGTTTTCAGACAGACTGTTAATCACCAATTTATTTAAAGACGTTAAATAATTTATTGATTTATTCATAGGTAGATTAACCACATTAATTTAAAAGTTTAAAAACATTGACTTAACTTTGTGGGAATAGTGACGTTTCGTGATTTTTTTTTTACTTTTTAGTACAATAACTGGTGGCTCCAATCCACGATTTAGTTGCCGATTCAGATGTTTAACGGGTTCTTAAACTAATTTTCTGTCGGCTATAACTTTAACAATACGTCCGTTTGCTATTTTTATTAAGTTTCAACACTATTATCAATGTTTTAACACTTCTTTTTAATTTATTATACAATACATTTAATTTGAAATAGTTCTAGATCTAATTCTAGCGCTGATTTGCGTAGATTGTTACGCCGCTTACAAGTAAAATATATAAGTTATTAACTTTTCTACGAGTACGAGTTTTTTTTTTTTTTAAGTTGTGAATGATAATGTTGCCTTTGCCAATTGGAACTTAGCGGTATACAGGGCAGGTGAAGTAGAATTCACATGTTTCTTTGTCCTCAGTATTTAACGTGGATAGTGTCGTCAGAGCCATGCTCAACCAGTATCTTTTTTTAAAGATAAAACATGTTGTCTGAGACTTGGCGAAACACTGGGCAGGTGAAGTAGTGTTGGGAAGCAGTAAAGTTCACCAGTGACGACAGCATATGAAGAGACAGTGTGGTAAGACCAACGCTCAGCCAAAATCTGTGTTTTCACAGACAAAAAAATGTCTGAGTTGGGAGGACACTGGGCAGGTGAAGTAGAGTTGACTTGTTTTTGTGACCTCGGCATATGAAAAGATTGGCTACAGGACATTACCCCCCTGGATATTTCCCCCCGGACATTTCCCCCCCCCGTATTTACCCCCCGGAGCAATTACCCCCTGTCAATTACCCCCCCTGTCAATTACCCCCCCCCCCGGGGAATTACCCCCCCCCCCCTATCAAGTTAAAATCCTAACTCTAACTAGAATTTTTCTTCCTATATACTACTTTAATCCAAACCTTAAGAAAAAGACCAAAACCTAAGCATCCACCTTAGCCTAAAACTTCACTCAAAACCAAAACCAAAGCCCTAACCCTAACCCTAGCCCTAGCCCTAAACCTAAACCTAGCCCTAACCCTAACCTTAACCCTAGCCCTAAAACCTAACCCTAACCCTAACCATAACCCCAGCCCTAAAACCTAACCCTAACCCAAACCCTAACCCTAGCCCTAGCCCTAGCCCTAGCCCTAGCCCTAGCCCTAGCCCTAGCCCTAACCCTAACCCTAACCCTAACCCTAGCCCTAGCCCTAACCCTAACCCTAACCCTAACCCTAACCCTAACCCTAACCCTAGCTCTAACCCTGTCCGGGGGGGGTAATGTCCTACTGGGTGGGGGGTAATTGACAGGGGGTAATTGACAGGGGGGTAATTACTCTGGGGGGGTAATGTCGGGGGGGGGGGAAATATCCGGGGGGTAATTGACAGGGGGGAAATGCCCTGTTCCCGAAAAGATTATGTTGTCAGACCCATGCTTAGACGAAGTCAGTGTTTTAAAAAGACAAAAACGTCTGGGATGTGACGCCTCTTTGAATGTGGGGTTCTGGTTATTTTGTGATGATTAGTGACAGACGTGATGTCATTTATGGATGACCCCCGAAACCCACAGTTATCTAACTAGATAACGTGTAGTCAAGAAGCTTTTAAAACAGGCAATACTCTATGAATCTCAAAACACGGGACAATATCATTTTACCAATCTGATGGTAGAATGTGTCGTCCTCAAGATAAGGCGAGACACCGTTATTCTAATACTAGTGGCTCGGCGTGGTCCAAAAAAGTCTCAAATTCAAACCCTCTTGCATATTAGGCTCGTTAGCTGGGGACAGCCACTCTTCTAAGAAAAACAACTCAAAAAAAAAAAAAAAAAAACTCGTACTCGTAGAAAAGTTAACAACTCAAAAATCAAAATCAGAGTCAATAGCTTCAATGAAGCTTAACCAGTTTAAACGTATACTTAATTGTGTTGACGGGGATCCCTTCTAAACTAAAGTAAGAACAAAGAATAAGAGGAAGATTGTATATTACAAACCCTGGACTAACATTGCTATGTACTTCGAGTTACGTGTTATGTTTCCACCTCACATATGACAACAAATCGATCTGTAACTTCACAATCAACTTGACGCCATGTTTTACTGTAGCCACTTGCATCACGTGATAAAACCCACGTGACACAATCTCCACTTTCTTCAAGATTTGGTGACCAAGGCGCAGAGATAACCAGTGGTCGACCTTGACCCCACTTAAAATGTTTGCCATTTCGAGTTAGGTTCAAGGTCAGACACACACTGTTGTTTTGTTGTCTACACCAAGTCTCTGGACCTGAGACATCCCGTGTTTTTCTTAGAAGGCCTTGTACAAACTGGAAATCTTCTTCTGTGTATATGGTAACCATGTTAGCTCCCATATGTTTAAATTGTTGCCTAGCTTTAATCATGTCAACTTCCGTATATTTAACCCTTTATCTACTGACGGTAGTTATAAGTACCACTTTAATTAAATGCCTGTATTATTTTTAATTTAATACGAATTTTAAAAATTATTGAAGTAGTTTATAGTATTATCTCCCCTGAGTCGCCGGTAGTCGGAGGTATCATTGTTTTTTGAAAATTACTGGTGTGACGCCATTTTCAATGTCTTGCTATATCGGTAATTCACAATTTTTCTGTACATTTCTCACATACGTTCTTGATTTCCCTTTGTTTTACCTTATTTTTCAAGTTTTCGACCCCAAATATTTTTTATTGGCAACTTCAATAGTCAGGCAAACGCATTTAACTTCTAGTTATACAATTTTAATCAAATTGTCTTTATATTAGATCGATGTTTACAAGTGGACTTATAAGTACCGTCAGGGCACACGGTCGTTTTTTTAAGATTTTTAGAAAATTGCAGATTTTTAATGTGGAGTTACATAAATATTGTCTTGATAATTAATTATCGAAATGTACTCAAAAAATGATATTTACACATTTATAAGAAGTTTAGCATATGGTTTACCTAAGAAAGATTGTAATTACATGTTAATTTCTAGTAGTAAAAAAATAACAAGAATAAAGGTATCAGTTGCAGGCTCGTTTACAAGGTTTAGTTTACTTCATTTGTATACCAAAGCCTAGTTCTAGTTGTAAGATTTAATTTGTTAGTTATATTTACTGAACTAAACTGTCTTGCCTACAACAACTAGCATTTACGTAATGTATACATGTAGGCTAGTAATAGTCCAAACTTCAGCATATAGTATTGATCTATATGGTAAATTTTAATCAGTAAACAGAAAGGAGTAGGCCACTACGGCTATCCTAAACACATTAAGCTCACTTCTATTTATGAACTTTGCACTGTAGTGTAGACTTGTCATAACATTCTAGTAGGCTACAATTATACTAGTATTACTAGTAGTTGCGTGCTGAATGACTAGGCTTTTGTTTGTTAATGCGGCTCATTGTACTAGCTATTGGAAGCTTCCAGCAAAAGCATGTTCATTCCGGCAACCGTTGCTACACCAGAAAGACCACAGGCAAGATTGAGGGAGCAGGAGATGTCGACTACTTTTGCTGTGTTTGAGGTCTAAGATGTGTTCCGATAGAAAATCCAGTAAAAATCGTACTCAAAATATACTTTTGTGCTGTATTTATGTGTGAAAATTACAAAAAGTGATTGTTATAATGATTGCCATGTTATTAGTTAATAAATTGTATCGTTTGTTCCTGTTTTGTAAAAAAAATTTTTGAAAAAAAATGTCCTAGTTTACTGACGGTACTTATAAGTACCAATATCTGTTTGGGCCATTAAAAATTTATGAAACGAAATTTCCTTCGATATATGCTTTGAATGTGCCAAAAGCAATATAGTAACACATTGTTTAAGTAAAAATCTCATTCAGAACATAATTCCGTAAATAAAGGGAATGATGAACAACAAAAAAAAGGGTGACTTTGTATTATTTGTTATAGGTTCTACGAAGGTAGTCCAGCCTGACATTCCGTACAAATCGGTGAAAAGTGATGTTGCCATGACGACTTCAAGTCTTCCCATGTTAGCCCTTGCATATAACGATTATATTTGTGTATTGGGCTTTCTGAAAACTGACTTGGTATGGAACATGGGAAATAATGCAAAAATATTAAACATAAAACAAATAATATTTAGTTATCCCTCTTTGACCGTTAAAAAAATATTTAAACAAATATTTTAGTCGTCTGATTGTATATGTAATTAAGTTGGATCTTTGTCAAATACTGCGTGTTAACTTGAATTTGTAATGATGAATGTGGTAGCTATATTAAAATGACACGTTAATCATAGGTAATTAATTATCTATTCATAAATTGTGTCTTATCGAACCCTCGGGGTTCCAAACAAAATAACAATATCGATGGTGTATTGGTCTAGAAAAACAATTTTGGTGTTAATTATATTAATAATTTATTTTTATTTACTTTATTTGTTACTAATATTATACTATGACACCTAATTCACATACAAAGTTGTTAACAAGTACTTATTATTTTAATAATTAATAAATATTGCAAAAAAACTTTTTAGAAATTTAAAAAATCGTTACGTTATTAAATGTATGATTTTTAGCTATATTTAGAACAGGTTTTATTACAAAACTAGTACATTAAACAAAATCTGTTGAGTAAAACATATTTCAGTGTTCATGTAAAAAAACCGTTTGAGAAACACTGATTACCTCTCTTCACTCCTTACAAAACAAAATGTTAGCGCTGATTAGACAAAGGAATGCTGCTCGCATTTTGTGTAAAATTCATTACCTGCTAGTACTGTGATTATGGTTAGTGATTATAGTGTCACATGGGGTTAATGTACGAATAAGGTGTCACATAGGGTAAATGTACGGAGTAGAGAGTCATGTTTAAAACATGGATTTGGCGTTGTTGATATGGTGTTGCTCTCACTGATGCGTGGGACCTATCAAAGACGAGATGTCGTCACACACCAAAACTAACTAGTGTCGACCTGTCTTGTTACCTGTTATGTCGTATGTCTAAAAAACACTTAGTGTGTAGCGAACATTGTTATAACAGACAATAACTGCGGAATATACTCTGATAACAAATGTCCCTTATTCGTTATAATGCCTCTGAAATTCTACGACTTGTTTTTTTTTTAAACATCAACCTGTAATATATTCAATTTTTTTCTGACTCAGAACATGCGTTTAGAATAATAAATGTTGAATCAATTTATTTTATTAGTTATTTTGGTGACTGCATTTAACACGGTTGTGTGGTTACTATCATGCCCAGATATGAGTCAATAATTCAGATAACCTTTACATGTTTTTTAACCCAGAGCAGGGGATGGTCAGGCTTGTGTTAATGTGTGGACAGGGTGCTCGCCTGTACATACAATAAGATTATTCTTATAAACTAAAAACGAAAAAGAAATATGTTTCGATAGTTTTACTGTGATTCACTGTTAAGAAAAGTTTCGACGGCTTTCGATTAATATATAAAACAAATTACTTAGAGCTAATTTCTACAAGGTGATAAAGTTAGAGAGGAGTTGAAAAGTGAGTCAGGTTTTGAAAGGTAAATTTTAACGTTGACAATAAACACGGAGTAAAATTTACTATAAACGAATGCTTTTATCGCAGCTACCCTACCCCACCCCAAGCAAAATATTTCGTGTCTGATTTGAATCCTGTAAAACACTGACAACATTATGCTGACATTTTGTGACGAAGTCGATCAGTGAAACAAGCAAATAATTAAATATTTTTCATTATATTATTCAGGAGGCGGAACAGTTTATGATAGGGTACCAGTTAGGCGTTGGTCACTTCATTAGTGTTAGTGTTTGTGTTGCTATAGAACTCGCCCATCGCAGTATTGTAATAACACTGATTGGCGCAAATGGTGAAGTTTAGTGGATGAAATAAGCCCTCAACAATGTCTGTAAAGTTTATATTTCTGTGTCTCTTTCTGGCAGTGAAGACAAGCAGAGGTATGTACTAGTTGTTTTTACCGTATGTCTAACCATAGGGCCTACTTTATTTAAAATATCTCGTGACTGTGTAAACTTTAAAGGTGTAAACATATGAAAAAAAAATGCAAAAAAATTAACGGATGTGTATAAATCTGATAAGGAGGGTAATTCGAGTGCTAAGTGCTCCAACAATGACGGACAGAGCCCCAACATCCAGGACGCCACGAGCCCTAAAGTTATACGAACCTGGTCTCTAGCGCTACAGATTTTTTCTATTTTACTGCGACCAGAACTTTGGTGCTACAAACTTATGTGATGTGGTTCTTCTAAGTCGACATTATCCATTCCCGATTTAGCCAGTCATTTGCCATTTAAGGGCAATTGCGGGCTTCAGCGGTTAGATACTCCTATAAAATGTATTGATTTACTACATAAGATCTGGGAGGTCCCAGTTTTTTTATTAGAATGAGGAACCTAAATCGCAAATCTTGCACAAATGAATGCCCTATTTACTTTTCTTTCATAAATACCATTTTATTTGGCTAAATAATCTTTTCTTTAGTGCCTTCGACCCAAGAACTGGTGTGAGATGATCCTCTAAACTGAGATACATATAGAACTATTTTGTTTACCAGTTAGCTTTTGACTCAACCAGTTCACAAATGTGTACCGATAATAAAAGCCTAAGTTGACTTGATTTCGGTCAAAGGGAAGCAACTGTTAAAATAATAAAATAAAAACATATATTTGGTTGCCTCTCTTTGACCGCACATTTTGACGTTTTTATTTCATTTTTATTTTTAATTATTATTTTGAAAATCTTTTTAGCTTTTAGAATTTCTAAGTGTGACGGTAATCGGTAGCTATTACATAGTTAATAGATTTAACAATAAAGTATTTTAATTAAATTTTTTTATCATTCGGTTATAATAGCATAGACAAATTATAGGCATTCTAATGTAAATGCCTCAGCTAGATTTGTCTTAGTAAAAGAGAAAAACGAGGTTGCACTGTTACATTATGTCTTGGTAGTGATTATTACGTCCCTTGTATTATGTATATCATAGTTACGTCCCTTACTCATTGTGTTAACAGTAATGTGTAGTTGATGTGTACTTGTTAGTCAGTTAACGAAAGAGTCAGAGACAGGACGTGTCGTGTGAGCTCGTGTATATAAAATAAAGTACTGGAGTTAGCTCAAGCACTGTATCTATTGTAGTAACAGCCACTACCAGCAGAAAGCGCACCGTCTATTTGGGCAGTTCTTTTGTCTAATGCCAATAGACAAAGATACTTAAAGTCAACACAATATATTTTCTCTAGGTTTATCAAATAAATAACTGTCTTTTTCGTTGTGGGTTTTTTATTTACAGAGTTTCTTCCAGGCATCTCTTCGGAAGGTGGGGGGGGGGGGGGCAGTAGACTTTTTTCGGGGGGGGGGGGGGGGTTGGATGGAGGTTGTTCTAAACGCTACTCCCACCGGCATGCCCAAACAACTGAGTGTGCTGCCGTATGAAAAAGTGGCAACATACTCGATGATCCTTTTATATCTTATCACACCTTGTCTTTATTTAACATGTAGAGTTTTATAGATTAAAAAATCAAACTGCAAATTGACGATGTCAGCATAATATTCCGCAACATCACAGCATATTCCCCAACATGATACCATATTACCCAAAATGATACCATATTCCCCAACATGACACCATATTACCCCCCCCCCCCCTCCACCCGAAAAAAAGTCTACCGCCTCCCCCCCTCAGGGGATAAATGGGATGAGAATAGGGGCGTGTGAAGGTATCGGTCAAAATAGTGGTGAATGTCAAGTTTACGATTAATAAAATACCGCAAAAAAACAAATAAGCCTTAAGGGTGCAGATGTGGTGGTAGTGGTGGTGGTGGTAGTGGTGAAGGTAGTGTTGAAGGTAGTGGTGAAGGTAGTAATGAAGGTAGTGTTGAAGGTAGTGGTGAAGGTAGTGGTGAAGGTAGTGTTGAAGGTAGTGGTGAAGGTAGTGTTGAAGGTAGTTTTGAAGGTAGTGTTGAAGGTAGTGGTGAAGGTAGTGGTGAAGGTAGTGGTGAAGGTAGTGGTGAAGGTAGTGGTGAAGGTAGTGGTGAAGGTAGATGTTAAGGTAGATGTGAAGGTAGATGTGAAGGTAGATGTGAAGGTACATGTGAAGGTAGATGTGAAGGTACATGTGAAGGTAGATGTTAAGGTAGATGTGAAGGTAGATGTGTCGGTAGATGTGAAGGTAGATGTGAAGGTAGTGGTAAAGGTAGTGTTGAAGGTAGTGTTGAAGGTAGTGGTGAAGGTAGTGGTGAAGGTAGATCTGAAGGTAGATGTGAAGGTAGATGTGAAGGTAGATGTGAAGGTAGATGTGAAGGTAGATGTGAAGGTAGATGTGAAGGTAGATGTGTCGGTAGATGTGAAGGTAGATGTGAAGGTAGTGGTAAAGGTAGTGGTAAAGGTGGTGGTGGTAGTGGTGGTGGTAGTGGTGAAGGTAGTGATGAAGGTAGTGATGAAGGTATTGTTGAAGGTAGTGATGACGGTAGTGGTGAAAGTAAAATTTGACCGATACTACCATGAGCAAGTGTCAAATAGACTGTATGAGCGCGGTTGTATTCCGCCTGTGTTAATGATTTATGTGATACAAACGGTAACGGGTGGGGCTAGGGAGGGAGGACAGATTTGTTTTGACAACTGACGTCACGTGCTTGGAGCCGAACAAATAGTTAAATTATGCTTTTAAATAGCAGCTTTAAAATTATGTTCTAATTGATTTAAAAATGATTACGAACAAATTGAGACTTTTCAAGACGTCTGTGTGTTAGTATTTCTTTACTGCATCAATCAACATACAATATTTTTACTTTCTCGTATATACGAAGTATAGAGAAAGTCTTGATTTTTACAAATCTCGACGTTTTACACCTCACTGATACGGAAAAACATAATTTTGCAATCTTGTCCGTATGTCTGTGTGTCTGTCTGTGCGTGTGTGTGTGTGTGTGTGTCCGTGTGTAAACACGTTACAGCTAGGTTGATGAAATTTCATATATAAGTATTTTATCAAAATCGTATATCCGTATCAACTCTTGAGCGATTTCCGATAACCGGAAGTGGTACTTTTTCTACTTTGGATTTTTCAAAAGCCTATAACTTGAGAACTGTTTGAGATAGATAAATGAAATTTGATATGTAAGTAAAAGATCTAATTCTCTACCTTCTGTCAAATTTTGAGTAATTTCCGTTGACCGGAAGTACTAATTTACGCTATTTCCGATTTCTCAAAAAACGCATGTAAATTTATAAAGTACTAATAATATTGCGCACTTATATGCACATCTTTATTTAGCGTTCACTTGGTGTGCAATTCTTTTTTCTACAAGATTATATTCTATTTTAAAAAGTTTGAGTATTTAAAATGGATTAAAAATCATGTCTAGAAGCAGTGGCGTAGGCAGGGGGGGGGGTTAGGGGGGGTCATAACCCCCCCATAGACCCCTCGGTATATATAAAAAGTATGAGGGGGGGGGTGCAAATCGAAAGTTTGAGGGGGGGGGGGTGCAAATTGAAAGTTTGAGGGGTGGGGGTGCAAATCGAAAGTTTGAGGGGGGGTGCAAATCGAAAGTTTGAGGGGGGGGGGGGTGCAAATCGAAAGTTTGTCCCCGGGTAAAAATTGGAACCCCCCCCCCCCCCCCCTTGAGATGATCCTGGCTACGCCACTGTCTAGAAGTCTATATCCCAAGTTGCCATCCCCAATAGTGTTATATTAGAATATTCGAGAAAGTATAGGAGAGTTCACTCCCGGTTTATATTTTAGATTGTTTAAGTTCAACAAACAAATATAGCCTATTTCTATAAGACGCATTTCATAATCATTATAATAATGCATTACTTTGTCAATCAAATTACATTTGGAATTTATTTTAAAAATATCGTTTAAATATCAATTTGTTATGAATCAATAGACTATTTATAACATAACTGGCGAGCGTATTAGTTTCTGTAAAGTAACGATACAAGATAATAACTGCAGTGACAAGAACGAGAGTACAAAAATAATAGTATTGGGCGTTGACTCTATAGAATTAACTGCTCTGGTTGTGTGTGTGTGTGGGGGGGGGGGTGGGGGGGTGGGTGGTGGGGTGGGGAGGTGGTTGAATACCCTTTATGTCATTTTCAGGTAATTAATTATGTATCATATCAACCATAAATTACCAACATATCAACGCAGATGAACTACAACGGTTACACCCATGTTGTGTATAATTTATTAGCTGCTAATGTCGGTGTTGTATGTGTGGTATTGTGCTGGGGAATATGGTGTCATGTTGGGGAAAATGGTGTCATGTTGGGGAACATGGTGTCATATTGGGGAAAATGGTGTCATGTTGGGGAATACGGTGTCATGTTGGGGAATATGGTGTCATGTACGGATATGGTGTTATGTTTGGGAATATGGTATCATGTTCGGGAATATGGTGTCATGTTGGGGAATATGGTGTCATGTTGGGGAAGATAGTGTCATGTTGGGGAATATGGTGTCATGTTGGGGAAGATTGTGTCATTTTGGGGAATATGGTGTCATGTTAGGGAATATGGTATCATGTTGGGGAATATGGTGTCATGTTTGGGAAGATGGTGTCATGTTAAGGAAGATGGTGTCATGTTGGGGAAGATGGTGTCATGTTGAGGAAGATGGTGTCAATTAGGGGAATATGCTGTGGTGTTGTAAAATATTATGCTGCTATCGTCAGATTGGCGTTTGATTTTTTTAATGTATAATACTCTGAAAGCTAAATAAAGACCAGGTGTGATAAGATATAACATAATTATCGAGTACGAGAAAAATGGCCCGTTGAGGAAGGATACAACGGGCGCTAGGTTGATAGTGCTGTCTATTTTCTCGGTACTTTTATTTATACAAAATATAGTCATAGGCATATCCCTAAACCATGCACCTAATCTCATTCATGACAAAAGTCGCATTTAGAGTTTCTTTCAGGCTATTCTACTTAGGAGAAGGGGGCTTCGCCCACCCCCCCCCCCCCACACACACACTCCAAAACATGTCTACCGTCCCATTCAACGAAATATAATTATATACTTTTTCCAGTGTCCGCCCCCTCCCAGAAAATTCTACCCCCGACCCCGAAAATTTCAAGTACCCCCACCCCTCTCCGGGGAGGAAAAAGTCTGAAAGAAACACTGGTCGCATTTGTAGATAGATTAGACAAAATTGCCTTTTTATTACAAGCTTTTATTTAACTCACTTCCTCGTCATTCTGTCTGTCGTCAGTCGTCAGTCTAGATAGAAACGCAGGAGTGAAAATTCGGACAGTTCTACTTGACCGATACGATTCACAGTTGGCAATTGGGTCAAGACATGAAGACAATGCAATCTGAAACTAAATTTGACTTAATTGGATGCCTAATTAATTTTTTATTAATTAATTAAAATTTGGACCGAATTAGTAGGCATGTCTAGCCAACCACACCACACGCGTCATCACCTTCAATAGCTGCGCCATCACGTTCAATGGCTGCGTTCAAAAACCATTACGCGCCTACTGTAGGCGCGCAATGGTTTTTAGTCATGTAACTCTATTGTAAATAAAACATGTAAAGTACTGAAAAAAAATTTCATAAAAAACGTTTTAATAACAAGCTTTTATGTAATAATGCACTCAAAAAGTAAAACATAAATTATAGACTACTATTTAAATAACTATAAAGAAAAGCGTGGGTGTCTTCCTTAACACTAGTAAAGGTATCCAATAGATACTAAAGTGACCCACGCTTTTCTTTATAGTTATTTAAATAGTAGTCTATAATTTATTTTCTACTTTTTAATGCATTATTACATAAAAGCTTGTTATTAAAACGTTTTTTATGAATTTTTTTTTCAATGTTTACTCGAGAATCAATGACGTCATATTACTGTGTGCACTCTCCGGCTTGAGATTATTTTTTACTCTATGCTAAATGTAACGTCATGCTTCGTTTTTCGAATTACTATGCATGTTTTTAATTTGCTTGTCTTTTCTCTAGAGCGTTCTTGTCAGATAGACAGACAGCGAAACTATTATTATAGATTTTGCCAGTGTCTGTTTTTGTGTTACTGCAGTACGCACAGTTGTGTGGGCATGCAGGTAAAAGTGGAGATTAGAACGACCCCCCTTCCCTCCTTCTCCCAACCCCCAAACACACATACGTTACAACCAAAACAAAACTACTTTGTTACTTTAAAAGTGACGCTAAATGATGTTTATAACATTAAACAAGTTAATAAAAAGTCTAGTAACAATTTAAGCGCAATTTCCTTAATTAATTTTTTGTGACCGAACGAAACAATATTTTTGAAAACTTTCTTCGGCAATATTGTTCTACATTATAGCAGAAGTCGATTGGTAAATGTTTCAAGTCGCTAAGTGGTCTGGTTGCCGAGACATGGGCCAAAAACTGCATTTTTTGGATGTTTTTTGGCTTTTCCCGGAAATCCAGGAAGGAATTCCGGGAATTTTTTTAGCCCACAATCATCCTCAGAACTTGCTTAACATATTTGCCTTGGAACTAGTCCTCGATATTGCTTCGTTGAGGAGGAGATACGACTTAAAGCTGCGGACACACATCCATCCATCCATCTATTCATCCATTCATCCATTCATCCATCCATCCATCCATCCTTCCATCCATCCATCCATCCATCCATCCATCCATCCATCCATCCATCCATCCATCCATCCATCCATCCATCCATCCATCCATCCATCCATCCATCCATCCATCCATCCATCCATCCATCCATCCATCCATCCATCCATCCATCCATCCATCCATCCATCCATCCATCCATCCATCCATCCATCCATCCATCCATCCATCCATCCATCCATCCATCCATCCATCCATCCATCCATCCATCCATCCATCCATCCATCCATCCATCCATCCATCCATCCATCCATCCATCCATCCATCCATCCATCCATCCATCCATCCATCCATCCATCCATCCATCCATCCATCCATCCATCCATCCATCCATCCATCCATCCATCCATCCATCCATCCATCCATCCATCCATCCACCCATCCAACCATCCACCCATCCATCCACCCATCCACCCATCCATCCACCCACCCATCCATCCACTCATCCATCCATCCATCCATCCATCCATCCATCCATCCATCCATCCATCCATCCATCCATCCATCCATCCATCCATCCATCCATCCATCCATCCATCCATCCATCCATCCATCCATCCATCCATCCATCCATCCATCCATCCATCCATCCATCCATCCATCCATCCATCCATCCATCCATCCATCCATCCATCCATCCATCCATCCATCCATCCATCCATCCATCCATCCATCCATCCATCCATCCATCCATCCATCCATCCATCCATCCATCCATCCATCCAACCATCCATCCATCCATCCATCCATCCATCCATCCATCCATCCATCCATCCATCCATCCATCCATCCATCCATCCATCCATCCATCCATCCATCCATCCAGAAATAACGAATTAATAATCGCAAAAGTCAGTGTGGAAATTGCGCTAAAAATGATATTTTCTCCATGATATCATTTGTTTGATATATTTTGTCCTGGTATCTTTTGTCCGTGAGATCATTTGTCCTTGAGATCATTTGTCCTGAGATCATTTATCATATAACCGGATAAAACATCGTTTTGAAGTACATTTTACAATCTTTCGTAATGATGTCAGCCCTAAATATCCGATGCGGACCGTACATTTGCCTAGTGAATATATTTTATGTTACGGGCTAGTACATAATAATACAATACAGTATAAATAAACAATCAGGACGTATACAATACAAAATATGCTTTTTTAAAGCTCCTCCTTCGTAAGTAAAAGTTGATTTCTTCGCTGCATGTTGCAGTCTATCCGCTGATATATCCTGCATACTGGCCTGAAAATTCTAGCCACGCCAATGCCCCTCCACTGCCTTCCGTCAATAACCCCCGTGATAATACGACACCTAACTATAAAGAATGCTTATCACATTACCAAGGAAATGAGTGTCGGCTCAAAAAACGTCTGGGCATTCCATACCATAAATCTTACTTAAGCTTTGAATATATTATGGTAATAGGGGACACAATAAACCTTACTTTAGCTTACGCTACATGATAGTGAACATAGAGATCAGCAAAATAAGTGTGGGGTAAGCGTACCCTCTCCAGAACAGAAAACGTAACAGTGGACCTAACCCTTAACAGCACCTCAAGCACTTATATTTACGTTAACCCAAAACCTAACTCCCACAGTCACAGACCCGTTAGGAAATAGGATTACCAACTGAGGCCGATAGAAAATAGAATTGTCAAATAGAGTTGTCGTACTAAAAAACGATAATCGAGGTTGGTAAATAGACAATAGTCAGTATGATGTACATGAGTCGCCACAGTTACAATTAGTACTTGGTTATAGCAGGGGCGGAACTACAGTGCCGCCAGACTCCGCAATGCGGGGGGGGGGGGGGGCACGTCATTTAGGGGCCAAGAGCCGACTATAATAAATTTTTTTATAGTTAAAAAAAAGTAAATTTTCTTTCATTTTTGACTTGTTGGTTGTTTTGTAAAAAATATACCGTAGCTGCGGTTGGATTATCTTTATTCTATAGACACCACCCCACGCTCTAGTATATTCTTTTTCCCTTTGTTTTTAAACCACTGTGAAAGCCGAGTCCTCTTTCTCCTATAATAAAACGTATCAAAGACAATCAAACGTTCAAACCACTTCCATGACTTATTTCCCTTCTTCAAATTGTCAATGGGGGTGCTCGTACGATCATTTTAACAGATTTGTACTAAACAAATTAAAAAACAATTACTTCTCTTTATTATTATTTTTTATAAAGTACTTACTAAAGAATGACATTGTATCAAAAGGAAATGTATTCAAAATTAATAATATAAATACGAAAAAAAAAAACATAACACAACACACCATTACTTATACAAAGCTTTCACGGTTTATATACTTTTGACCGACTTTAGGTGAAAAGGTCTCATAGCAAATATAAAATAAAACTAATTTTCCAAAATAGACTAATGCGCCCACATTCATGACAAGTTGATGTAATTTGTTTTAATTGGAATTTTCTTTTTTAAACCCGAACAAGCCAGCAATGAGTATCCTATGTTCGTATTTTGTGATTGTATATATATATATATATATATATATATATATATATATATATATATATATATATATATATGGGGGGGGGAGGCTAAAATTTTTTGCGGTGTGGCCCTTTTTTTCTAGTTCCGCCACTGGGCTCTAGAGGTGAAAAATATAATAAAATTTGCCCAATGTACTGAAATGCCATTGCTGCTATTGTATTTAAAATTAAAAGAGCAAACAATTACATTACATGTCTAATTGCTTCCAATAACGTTTGAAAATTATAGTTGAATATAGCACACAAACTATATTGCAGTCCCCAGATAATATGCTGCAAGTTAATCGTGTCAGAAAAGAAAACAACAAAATTATTAATGCAATACAATTATTTTCTCTATTATTTTTCAGGTGTGTATTTGACGAACTGCACCACCGAAAAGCGCCATATATCGATTGTAAAATTTAATGACGATAGGACAAGACAGGCATACAATTTTTTGGAAACATTTTTGAACAGTTTTATATCAAATAAAGATACCGACTTTGAGAGGGTCCAGGTTACTTGCATGAAGTATGCACCTGGAGATGAAGAGAACTGCTCTGATGGATGTGAGGGGATATTGCGTGCTGATAAGTTACCGTTCAATATTTCTTGTGTACCATCTAACAAAAAAGACTGGCTGATCAATCACATCCGAGAGACTCAAACAATATCAGTTTGCATTTTACCTCGGTATGGAAGCAAAATTGACATAAATTTTTACGCACGCTTGTTGTTGCTATCTAAACACACATTTGTTTTCGGTACATACACTCAATATGATTTTTATTATGACCAAACTGAGATAAATCTAGAAACACTTCAACAACATTCTGATCGGCCTACACTGATATGCACTGACTGCAAACCCGACTGGACATCATTTATAAACCCATCAACAAAGACACTTGAATCTTGTTATTTTGTTCAACATTTAAATGGAACTTTAACACAAGCTGACGATCTATGTAAAAATATGCAGGGGAATATAGTAACCATAGAAACAGAAGAAGAGTTCCAGTTTGTACAAGACATGCTAAACAACACACTGGATGCCTCAGGTCCATGGACTTGGTGTAGACAACAAAACAACAGCGTGTGTCTGACCTTGAACCTAACACGACATGGGAAACATTTTAGGTGGGGTCAAGGTCGACCACTGGTTATCTCTGCGCCTTGGTCACCAAATCTTGAAGAAAGTGGAGATTGTGTCACGTGGGTTTTATCACGTGATGCAAGTGGCTACAATAAAACATGGCGTCAAGTTGATTGTAATGTGACAGATAGATATGTTGTCATCTGTGAAGTGGAAACGTTTCTAAAACGTAATCCAAGATATGTAGCGATGGGGAAAGAGTTTATAGAATACAATCAGGACGTCGTTTCTGTCGCAGCTTATTTTGAGAATGTTAATTTCCATAATTGGTATAATGACATTATGTATCATTACATCGTAAGATTTAACTGTGAGGATGAATCTTCCAAATCTATAGCTTATTCCTTTGTCTGTGACAACAAACAAGATTGTCCAAATGGTAGAGACGAAGAGAGCTGTACAGGAGACAAAGACAAGATATGGTTTTACAACTCAACTCAGAAAAACTTTAAAAGAACAGATGGAAGCAACACACGCCGATGCGAAACATTCAAACATCCGTCTTGTTTTGATCTAAAACCCCCGTTACATGAAGTGTGTAATTCTCAATCAGACGATTATGGGTTGTTTAAAAACACAATTAACGTAACTAACAATGTATCAATTGATTGTACGCTGTCTGCACTATGGCCTGACATTTTGCCATGCAGTGAAGGTCCTACTCCTGTTAAAACAATTGGATCTAACCAAACTATGACATGTGTTATGGCCCCTAAATGTTTGTACATTAAATCTTGCAAAGGTGACGTCATAGGTTGCCACAACATGATCCACCTACAGAACTGTACAACATACAAATGTCCATCTGGCTACGCCAAATGTCCACTGTCTTATTGTATCCCAGAGACTTACGTCAATGACGGGACACAGGATTGTCCACAGGGAGAAGATGAAAACAATCTGATGTTGAAGTGTTTCAATACGTCACAGTATGTTTTCCTACAGCACGTTTGTGATGGCTACATAGACTGTCCTAATGGTGACGATGAAATTAATTGCAATATTGAATGCTCTTACTTGATAATATGTGTTGCAGGGATGGCTATTGTCGATGTTAAGTACTTTTCAGACACACAAACATATATAGGAGGTATTGATAATTCGATTCGATACCTTCGTTTTAAAAGTAGAACGTTTACAGGTGACTTATCTTCAATAACAATAGAATTGGGCAATGAATCAAAACTGACATATTTACATTGTTACTCAAAGAATCTTAAATCAGATAACTTGGATCTCTTATCAATAGCTAAAACAAATAATATAAAGCATGCATACTTTAGTTCTAATAAGTTTCAAAAAATTACATCAACTGGACTTTTTTCACAATTGGAAAGCCTTAAAACTCTCGACGTAACGTACAACACAGAGCTAAGAACTTTTAATTTGTCTATCCCATCACTACAGAGTTTAGATTTGTCTGGCTCAGATATTCCAAGTCTTGATAAGAACGTATTTGAAAAAATGAAAAGTCTGAAAAAGTTATATCTTAGAAATACTAAACTAACAAACTTAAACTTTATCCCTGATAGCTTTACGCTGGAAATACTTGATATCAGCGGTACTAACATGCTAGGGATAGGATCCAATTATTTTAATAACCTGAACATTACAGGAGTTGTAAGAACATCACAGTATAAACTGTGTTGTTCCCAGGCACTTGGCCCAAACATACCCGTTGAGAAGTGTCAATCTGATGACATAATCCAATCCATTTCTTCCTGTACAGACCTAATCAGGGGTGTTAGCATAAGAATTATTCTGTGGGCGATAGGTCTTCTGGCCTTGGTGGGGAACATGTTGGCTCTAGCATATAGGATGATATGGGATAGAAAGGTTTTACAGACAGTGTACGGGCAGTTTGTGTCCAACCTCTGTATCTCAGACATGATCATGGGCTTTTATCTCATCATGATTGGCGTGGCTGATGAGGTGTATCGGGACACTTATTTTGTCAGAGAAGACGAATGGAAATCCGGGGTTGTCTGCCAAGTGGCCGGGTTTCTGTCAACCCTCTCCAGCAAGGTCACGACGTTCTTTATCTGTCTGATAACACTGGACAGATTTCTGACACTCAGGTTCCAAAATGGCAAGTACCGGTTCACCACGAGGACAAAACGTGCATCCATCATCTTCTCATGGCTTCTTGGGTTCTCTTTAGCTTTGGTGCCAGTACTGTGCCCTGAGTGGGGAATATTAACATCCAATTCCATGTGTTTGGCATTTCCTTTAGACACTGCTGTAAGTGGTGGACGTTATTACGCTGTCGCACTTTTCTTAGGTTTGAATTTTGTTCTGTTTTTGTCTATCATAGTCGGCCAGATTTTCATCTTACGTTCTCTCTCCGCAAGAAGAACTGTTTCTACTTTCAGTACCGTAAACAATTCAAGACGAGCCCAGGACGTTCTCGTTGCTAGGCAACTGTTTCTTGTGGCCGTGACCAACTTCCTGGCCTGGGTTCCAGTGCAGATATTGGGGACACTTGCACTGGCTGGGGTTGACCTCGACAACGACGTCTACACGTGGACGGCTGTGTTGGTTTTACCTCTGAACTCGGCCTTGAACCCTTTAGTATACTCTTTTCCAAGACTGTATAACCTTTTTCGGTCTCTAAAAAATGCTTGTTGCAAATAAAACGGGCTGTGACATTTCGTGTATGCGTCTGTATGTAAAAGTACACTTGCTCTCATAAAAAATGAACAAATTGAGTGTTCTGATAGAGTTGAAATACAAAAGTATTATTCATATATATACATATATTGTGTTTTAAAAATAGATTTAAAAAACTAAACACCAAATATTGAATCGTTTCAATTAGCTTTAAAATACACTAATGACAATAGTTTCTCAACATTTCGTAACATTTCAAAATTAATATATAACATTTCACTAAGTTTACATTAAATATAGGCTATATTAAAATTAAAGTAAAATCTGCAAAGTTAGTTGTAAACCATTATTTTGCCTCAAATCTTTCGAATTTAATGCAATGAATATTATTTGTATTTCCTTGATCCGAATTGGTGTTTGTAAAAAGAATTGTTTTATGTTTTCAATTGATTATAACTAAAATAAAAAACTGTATAATTATCAACTTCTTTAATTAGTTAAAGTAACTCATATCAGTTATTTTCAATTTTAAATTTTATGCGAATTTTATTATATATATATATATATATATATATATATATATATATATATATATATATATATATATATATATATATATATATATATATATATATATATATATATATATATATATACATATATATATCCTAATATATAAATCCCCACGTTCGCACATCTCTCTCTCTCTCTCTTTCTCTGTCCGCAAAAAATTTTCGCCGGACATCACGTCAGAATCGGCAGCGATATATGGAGAACTTTTTACGGACTTTTGTTGAAAATAATATGTTAGATGTTTTAAATGTATAACCACAATTTTACTTAAAGAAGAAAAATAAAAATTAAAGGCGTATTCGAATGTAGAGAAACAGTATTATTTATGCAACCGGAAAAGCATTAATACATGTGAAAAAGAACGCATAAAACTGTGACGTCGCTATTGCTTATACATTAACTAATGACGTCATCTGCTGTGTTTTGAATGAAAAGAAATGAACTATTTCATTCAAATTTGATTTAGATCTACGTACACTATGAAATGTATACAATACAATTTTTCCGGCCTAAACTCATAAAATTTATTTTATTTATTTGGATTCTAGATCTAGAGATTCTAGATCTAGACTAAATCTAAATCTAAATCTACGCAATAACTAGATCTAGACGTAGACGCTAAGATCTAGATTTAGACTCTAACTTCTCTAAAATCAATTCCAAAAATAAATTTCTATATTAGGACTAAACTATTTCAAGACTTATTTATTTTATTCAAAATCTTTGTTTGGAACTGGCTAATTTGGGATAAATAATTAATTTGAAAGAATAGGCATATTCGCGTAAGTTAAGATTTTAAAATACGTGTTTCATTCTCCGTATTTTATAAGTTGCCTAAATAGCGGAGATGTTAGTGTACATTAAACCACGCAGGTGGTGCGGGTTCGAGACACAGCAAGTCAACTTGGTTAATGTATTATTTTTTATTATGCTCGGGCTAAACTTAAAAAAAAAATTCTTTTAGAAATCTAGATCTAGATCTAGATTGTCGGGTGTCCGATAGGGCACTTCCCGGCGCCGCAGGCGCTTCAAATTTGGCATGATCTTGCCTTGATGCGACAGAACACGGGGGCCGGTTGGCCGAAAAGTCTACGATGTGGGGGTCAAAACTGACCTCGACTGACCGGTACCTTATATGAGCTATAAATCGAAAAAAAATGTCCACGGAGGAACCTCTTCATAACTCTTGAGGTCGTAGACCGACCTTCGGGCGAATTAATTAAGCATTCAAATTCTCAATGTTTTCGAAAGCCTAAGCGAAGCTGGGCAGCATGCCTAGTATATATATAAAAGAGAGAGTTTAATTGATTCTAGTACACATTTATATATGATTTATTTATTATAACTGTATAACTGTTATACATTTTCTCTTTACACATTGTCATGCTTTTGAAAATTCATTTGGAAATAAGATCTATTTTAAAATCTTCATGACTAGATTTTAAAATTACGTGATTAGCTGGAAGGTCGGTATATATTTATATATATATATATATATATATATATATATATATATATATATATATATATATATATATATATATATATATTTTTTTTATACTGCCCAAAACAGTTTCTGTTTCGAAGCTTCAAAATTGATAAAGAAAACAGTTTAAAATTTTGTAAACCCTTGTAAAATGAACTTTTAAAATAAATTTTACACCCGTTTAAGTCCCCTCCCTCTTCGCCCCACCCGTTGTGCGTAGCTAGAAACGACTAGATTTTTTTAAAATTTTCTTTTTTTTACCACAATAATAACGTACAACTGAAATTTTTATAAGACAAATTCCATCCTTAACGCCAATATATTTGTTTATGTTCAAGATCAATGGCCGGTCAACTAACCATTATCTTAACTCAAATAAGAATCTAAACTTTAATTGTATTGGTAGTTTTTACATCATATTACGTATTGTTAAATGTTGAATATTTAATGACTGTTCTAATGTATACTTTTTAAAAATATAGTTATAAACCAAAATACATTTTTAAATATGCGTGATGTTTATTTTTTTGTTGTGTTTTTTTTTATGTTTTATTACAGATTCCTAATTAATATTAGTTTAATACCGATACTGTTTTGATATTTCAATGTAAACACTTAATAAAATTAAATGTATTAACAAAAAGAGATAATGCAGTATCTATTGTGCGTAACTGGAAACGACTGGATTTTTCTTTCCTTAATTTCAATTTTTTACCAAAATAATAACTTAAGTCTGATTTTTCAAAACAAAAATTCATTCCTTAATTCCAATATATTTTTGTAAAATTATATTGGTCCATAACTCTTCATTGGTTTGAGTTTACGATTAAAGGCCAGTTGGTTAACTAACCATTATCTTAACTCAAATAAGAATCTAAACTTCAATTGTAATTGGTAGTTTTTACTTCATATTACGTATTGTTTAACGTTGGATATTTAATTACTGTTCTCATGTATAGTTTTTAAAAACATAATTCTAAAACAAAATACATTTTTAAATATGTTTGATGTTTATTATTGGTGTTTTTTACGTGTTATTACTGATTCTTAATTGACATATAGTTTATTAATGATACTTTTGTGATATTTCAATGTAAGCACGTAATGAAATATAAATATATAAAAAAAAACACAATGCACTACATTTTAGTAACAACTATGTTACACACATTATATAGAACATATTGTCGTTGAATGTCACATACCAATGCACACTATATGTCAACAATTCTTCATCTACAATAAAATCTATTGGTTCGAAAACGTTTCAAATGACTTACATATATGTATGTATATATATACTGTTGTTGCAACATTATGCGGTATGGATACAATCCATTTTCGATCTAAATAAGTATGTAAACCAAATTACAGGATATATTTGATGGAATATACACAATTAGGAGTAGTTTTGAGATATTATAATTTCTTTTTATTGTGAGTAACAAGTAGTTTATTGTAAAAAAATTAAAAACCAAACCAGTCCATCGTCTCACAACAGTAATATCAGAAATGGAACAAAAAATCTTTTACCAAACAGATTTCGCATATATTTTTTAAGGGAGATTTTAATAAAGGAATGCAATACTATCATTAACCTGCATCTGTAAATTACCACTTGACTATCCCGTAACAGTTTCTGTTTCGCAGCCTCATAATTGATAAAGAAATCAGTTTAAAAGTGTGTAAACCGTAAGCCTTATAAAATGAGATTTTAAATTAAATTTTGCGCCTCTTTAGGTCGGCGCCTTGACCGACTACCCTCTCCCTCCCCGCCACACCCACTGTGCGTAGCTGGAAACGACTAGATTTTATTTTCAAGAAAATCAAATTTGTTTGCCAAAATAATTTTTGTGTGTATTTAATGGAAAATTATATTGGTCGATAACTCTTCATTGGTTTATGTTCACGGTTAAAGGCCGGTTAACTAACCATTATCTTAATTCAAATAAGAATCTAAACTTTAATTATATTGGTAGTTGGATCTTTAATTTCTGTTCTAATGTATCCTTTTTAAAAATATAATTCTCAAACCAAATACATTTTAAAATATATGTTTGATGTATAATATTGGTGTTTTCGATGTTTTATTACAGATTTCTAGTTGATATACAGTTTATATTACTGATACATTTTTGATATTTCAATGTAAACACTTAATGAAATAAAAATGTGTTAACAAAAAAGCAAAATGCAGTACACATTTAGCAACAACTACGTTACACACATTATATCGAACACATTGTCGTTGACATACCAATGCACACTATTTGTCAACAATTCTTGATCTATAAAAAAATTATTGGTATGGGTTCGAAAATGTTTCAAATGACTGATATATATATATATATCGATGGTCTCGGTCGCTAACCGTCTAACTCTGAAAATGTAAATTTTACAGGAGAGACAAAAAACTGATTATCTCCTTCTCGATCGCTCTAATACAAATTTTTTTTAAAGATATCTCCAAAGAAACTCTCTACCGACTATACTGTAGCGTTTTAAAATGGGTTTTGTTGATATTTACAAAATTATAGCAGGTTTAAAAAGATAGACGGTTTGCTCGGTCTAAAATTCTCGGTGCAAACCGTCTATCTGTGCGCGCGCAGACTTAGCTGTTTTGAGCCGAGAATTTCGGTCTCAGCCGCGTTCGTTCGTTTTGTCCAATGAACGTGATTTAGTTATGTTTATGTTTTTAAGTTATAATTAACACTTCATAATATTTAGATTTTAGTTTTGGGCTCATATTTTAATTATTTGAGTTTCTTCTACATTATGGGGTCAGTTTAATTTTTAGTAGAGATGTTTTAGTATGGCTTTATCGCTTTCGACAGTTTATTCATTATGGCTGTATTTAGCACTAGACTTGTTAACTGTTGAAGGTTATGCTTTATTAATTACATCTTTCTATTCTCACAGTTTATTTTACTAAATCTGGTGGGTGCTGGATTTATAGAATGATAATAGTAAAAACAGAAACCTTATTGTCAGATATATTATGAATGAGACATAACACATTAATCACGTTAATAATGACTTAATGTTTACTTATTTTACAAAAATTTAACATAAAATGTGTTTATTTTTAAAATTTATTCTTTGAATAAACGTCACATAAAGAAAAATTAAAATGGCAACATATTTTTAGAATCAGGCAAATCATCATAATAATGTGTGTTTATGACTTGCTTTTAGGTGCTCAAATATGACAGCTTTTTTTTCTGCTCTTGCACAACTTGACAGGGGCTACAGATGAGATCATAATCTTACAACTGTAGCTTAGCGATTGCCAGCTATCTGCTAATTCACTTTGAAGTAGACAGTAGCATCAGGCTTGTACTGCAGTGCACGAATATCTGTCGCTTTGAATTCTTGATATGTCTGACTGGTCTTTTGAGATCGGCTGGTCTCTTGTATGGTAAGACTGGTCTTTTTGAGAGGTTGGTGTATAATGTCTATTATGTGAGGCTGGTTTATTGTATGTTACGACTGGTCTGTTGAGAAAGGCTGGTGTCTTGTATGGTAAGACTGGTGTGTTGAGAGAGGCTTGTCTATTGTAGGATAAGACTAATCATTTGAGAGAGGCTGGTCTCTTGTATGGTAAGAATGGTCTGTTGAGAGAGGCTGGTATCTTGGAGGGTAAGATTGGTCTGTTGAGAGAGATTGGTCTTTTGTATATTACGACTTGTCTGCTGAGAGAGACTGGTCTCTTGTGAGTTACTGGTTCCTTAATGTTACGACTGGTCTGTTGAGAGATGCTGGTGCCTTTACGATTTGTCAGTTGACAGATGCTGGTGTCTTGTATGGTAAGACTGGTCTGTTGAGAGAGACTGATAAGTTAAGAGGCTGGTCTGTTGAGAGAGGCTGATATGTTGAGAGAGGCTGGTATGTTAATAGAAGCTGATCTGTTAAGAGAGGCTGGTATGTTGAGAGAGGCTGCTCTGTTGAGAGAGGCTGGTCTGTTGAGAGAGGCTAATCTGTTGAGAGAGGCTGGTATGTCGAGAGGCTGGTCTGTTGAGAGAGGCTGATCTGTTAGGAGAGGCTGGTCTGTTGAGAGAGGCTGTTATGTCGAGAGGCTGGTCTGTTGAGAGAGGCTGGTCTGTTGAGAGAGACTGATCTGTTAGGAGAGGCTGGTCTGTTGAGAGAGGCTGATCTGTTAAGAGAGGCTGGTCTGTTGAGAGAGGCTGGTATGTCGAGAGGCTGGTCTGTTGAGAGAGGCTGATCTGTTAAGAGAGGCTGGTCTGTTGAGAGAGGCTGTTATGTCGAGAGGCTGGTCTGTTGAGAGAGGCTGATCTGTTAAGAGAGGCTGGTCTGTTGAGAGAGGCTGTTATGTCGAGAGGCTGGTCTGTTGAGAGAGGCTGATCTGTTAAGAGAGGCTGGTCTGTTGAGAGAGGCTGATCTGTTAGGAGAGGCTGGTCTGTTGAGAGAGGCTGATCTGTTAAGAGAGGCTGGTCTGTTGAGAGAGGCTGATTGGTTGTGAGAGGCTGATATGTTGAGAGAGGCTGGTCTGTCGAGAGAGGCTGATCTGTTCTGAGAGGCTCTTCTGTTGGTAGAGGCTGGTCTGTTGAGAGAGGCTGGTCTGTTGAGAGAGGCTGGTCTGTTGAAAGAGGCTAATCTGTTGAGAGAGGCTGATCTGTTAAGAGAGGCTGGTATGTTGAGAGAGGCTGCTCTGTTGAGAGAGGCTGGTCTGTTGAGAGAGGCTGGTCTGTTGTGAGAGAGACTGATATGTTGAGAGAGGCTAGTCTTTTGAGAGAGGCTAATCTGTTGAGAGAGGCTGGTATGTCGAGAGGCTGGTCTGTTGAGAGAGGCTGATCTGTTAAGAGAGGCTGGTCTGTTGAGAGAGGCTGTTATGTCGAGAGGCTGGTCTGTTGAGAGAGGCTGGTCTGTTGAGAGAGACTGATCTGTTAGGAGAGGCTGGTCTGTTGAGAGAGGCTGATCTGTTAAGAGAGGCTGGTCTGTTGAGAGAGGCTGGTATGTCAAGAGGCTGGTCTGTTGAGAGAGGCTGATCTGTTAAGAGAGGCTGGTCTGTTGAGAGAGGCTGTTATGTCGAGAGGCTGGTCTGTTGAGAGAGGCTGGTCTGTTGAGAGGCTGGTCTGTTGAGAGAGGCTGGTATGTTAAGAGAAGCTGATCTGTTAAGAGAGGCTGGTATGTTGAGAGAGGCTGCTCTGTTGAGAGAGGCTGGTCTGTTGAGAGAGGCTGGTCTGTTGTGAGAGAGACTGATATGTTGAGAGAGGCTAGTCTTTTGAGAGAGGCTAATCTGTTGAGAGAGGCTGGTATGTCGAGAGGCTGGTCTGTTGAGAGAGGCTGATCTGTTAAGAGAGGCTGGTCTGTTGAGAGAGGTTGATCTGTTAAGAGAGGCTGGTCTGTTGAGAGAGGTTGATCTGTTAGGAGAGGCTGGTCTGTTGAGAGAGGCTGGTCTGTTGAGAGGTTGGTCTTTTGAGAGAGGCTGATTGGTTGTGAGAGGCTGATATGTTGAGAGAGGCTGGTCTGTCGAGAGAGGCTGATCTGTTTTGAGAGGCTGGTCTGTTGGTAGAGGCTGGTCTGTTGAGAGAGGCTGGTCTGTTGAGAGAGGCTGGTCTGTTGAGAGAGGCTGGTCTGTTATGTGGTAAGACTGGTGTGTTGAGAGAGGCTGGTATGTTGAGAGAGACTGGTCTGTTGGGAGAGGCTGGTGTGTTGAGATAGGCTTGTCTGTTGAAAATATAATCATAAAAGCATTTACTAAAGTCAACTAACCATGTCGTTGAACATGTACGCCAAACATTTTGTAACCTACCATATAAACATTTCTTAACACGTATCTAAACCCTCAATCTAAAGCTAGTAGTGAATTAACAACTATTAAGTTTATTGCACATTCTTGTGGAAATATAATTCGAATTATAATGTTTTGATTGATATTTAGATCCTAGAATGACGATCTAGTTTCAAAGCATTGTGTTAGCCTAAAAAATTGTAAACAAATCAGTTTGGTTATTGACAATCTGGAAATAAGCTTTATTAAACAAATACTATTTGTTTATTATTCTTTAAAATGATAAAATGTAATGGAATAGCTGAACATAATTAATCAAATATCCTTACCTATAAGTTCTGTGACTGCTGTGCTGTAAAATTGTGTGATTGCGGCGTGCGACTGCGTTCCCGATCAAAAGTGTACTGATAAATATAGCAATATTCGTTTTGCGCCGAGATTTTTAGCGCTAGAAATAATAGGCGGTTTGTTCAAATGATTATATCTCAATAATCATCCTACAGATTTCTCTAATATTTTCAGGCATTATGGGGAATCATATTGGCTTTTGATTTATGTAAAAAAAAGAAAATCGAATTTTTTTGAGTTAGACGGTTTGCGACCGAGACCATCGATATATATATATATATATATATATATATATATATATATATATATATATATATATATATATATATATATATATATAAATATATATATATATATATATATATATATATATATATATATATATATATATATATATATATGGAAAATTATATTTGTCTATAACTCTTCATTGGTTTATGTTTACGATTAAATGCTAGTTAACTAACCATTATCTTAACTCAAATAAGAATAAGAATCTAAACTTTAATTGTATTGGTAGTTTTTACATCATAAAATGTTTTGTTTAGTGTTGGATATTTAATTATTGTTCTAATGTATAATTTTTAAAAATATAATTCTTAAACAAAATAAATGTTTAAACATGTGTGATGTTTAGTGTAGGTGTTTTTGATGTTTTATTACAGATTCCTAATTGAGATATAGTTTATTACATATACTTTTTTGATATTCCAATGTAAACACTTAATCAAATATAAATGTATTAACATAAAAAACATAATGCACTACTAATTTAGTAACAACTATGTTACACACATTATATCGAGCACTTTGTCGTTGACTGTCAAACGCCACGTACCAATGCACACTATTTGTCAACAATTCTTGATGTATAATAAAATCTATTGGTTAGAAAACGTTTCAAGTGACTTTTCATTTTTAATTAGTCTATTAGTTTTAATAAATAAATTTCTAAGATATAATGTGAGGGTGGGGTTTGAGAAGAACCACCAGTTGTGCGAGAGTGGTGTTGTAGAAACCGCTGCTCTACCTAATGTAATGGTATAATTTAGTGAAATCAACAGAAGTCCATTTCAAGATATTCTATAATGTTTCTTTATTCAACACAAATAATCTCTAACTCCCACCATAACTACGTGCTAACACTTCCATGACAAGCTCTAACACTACATTCGATTTCGACTTCAGCGTCTTTCCCCTAGCGCTACTTCTGTCTAACTGCAGACCCACGCTTCACTGGTCCTCTGACCGTCTCACGTGACTGATCATCCCCTGTATTTCTATTGGTCTACCTAACTACGCTATGCTCTGTTTCTTCTACTTGACATCTATAACCTAAACTTGCGTCATCACAGTATCTATAACTTTACTGATATTACATACATAAATATAAAAGAAAATACATATTTGTTCAGAGGCGTAGCGAGGGGCCCCGGGCGCCGACCTTAAGGGGGGCGCCAAAATGGGATGGAAAAACAAATTGAAAGTTTGAGGGGGGGGGGGGTGCAAATTGAAAGTTTGAGGGGAAGGGGTGCAAAGGGTTGCTCCTTATTGCATTATTCAATGGTTAATTGTTTATGTGTTTAAAAATGTTCAAAATTGTACATGTAAAAAACATTAACCAGATAATTCTGTGTGCCTACTAAATCAACAAGGTTTAAAAAAAAATTAAATGTGTTCTTTCAACAGCAATTGTCATTAATAACAAATCATCAGAACAACAGGGTCCGACAACATGACCAAGATAATCGACTGTGGCATGGCAAAATTCACTCTTGTTCAGGTTAACTGTTAACCCGGCCTCGTCCAGTTTGGTAAACAGAGCTCGTATTTGTTTCTTGTGGCTCACGAAATCATTGCTGTAGACTATGATGTCATATATGTACGCACTTGAATTTTCTAAGTCTGTGATGAGGCTATTGATGGGGCTATTGATGGGGCTATTGATGAGGCTATTGATGAGGCTATTGATGAGGCTATTGATGGGGCTATTGATGGGGCTATTGATGGGGCTATTGATGAGGCTATTGATGAGGCTATTGATGAGGCTATTGATGAGGCTATTGATGAGGCTATTGATGAGGCTATTGATGAGGCTATTGATGAGGCTATTGATGAGGCTATTGATGAGGCTATTGATGAGGCTATTGATGAGGCTATTGATGAGGCTATTGATGAGGCTATTGATGAGGCTATTGATGAGGCTATTGATGGGGCTATTGATGGGGCTATTGATGAGGCTATTGATGAGGCTATTGATGAGGCTATTGATGAGGCTATTGATGAGGCTATTGATGAGGCTATTGATGAGGCTATTGATGAGGCTATTGATGAGGCTATTGATGAGGCTATTGATGAGGCTATTGATGGGGCTATTGATGGGGCTATTGATGAGGCTATTGATGGGGCTATTGATGGGGCTATTGATGAGGCTATTGATGAGGCTATTGATGAGGCTATTGATGAGGCTATTGATGAGGCTATTGATGAGGCTATTGATGAGGCTATTGATGAGGCTATTGATGGGGCTATTGATGGGGCTATTGATGAGGCTATTGATGAGGCGTTGGAATGTTGCTGAAACGTTTTTCATACCAAAGGGCATTACTCTGTACAGGTATAGTCTGTCAGGAGTAGCAAACGCAGATATTTCCTTGGCTCGATCGGATAGAAGAATCTGCCAATACCCCTACAACATGTCTATCTTGGTGACATAACCGGGCATTCCACATGCGATCTATCGAGTCATCTATCCTGGAAATTGGGAACTAATTAGCTTTGGTGACCGCATTAACTTTCCTAAAGTCGGTGCAGAACCGATAACTGCCGTCGGGTTTGGGTACTAGAACACTGCAATTACTTTCGCTATGTTCAATTATATCCTTCTCTAGCATATACTTCACTTCAGCTCGCATTACCTCCAACTTTATTGGGTTTACTCTGTATGGATGTTGTTTGACCGGAGCTGCTGACCCAATCTCTACGTCATGGACAATGATTTTGTTCTTATTTAGAATGTCAAGAAATAAAGTGGCGAAATCTCTAATCACCGACGTAACAGCTTCTTGTTGGTCATTGGAAAGATGTAAACGTTTGGCTGGTAAATTGGACAAGATCTCTGAATTTTTTAATTTATATTGTCCTGCCTTTTCTGTAGGGATCTCATCCTCAGGATGACTAACGTTTATCATAGCGACAGCCTTCAATGGGGCTGGTTGGCTTTCTTCTCTCTTAAAATATTCTTTTAACATATTAACATGGCACAATTGTCTTTTCTTCTTTCTATCGGGGGTCTGTTTACGTAATTCAAGTCATCGTTCTTGGATTCGACCACGGCCGAAATATCTGGCTGGTAGTGTCTGACCTGGTATGGGGAGAAACACCAATACCTCATCCCCTGGTAAGAACGAGCGGGCTTTCGCCTTCCTATCATACCATGTTTTCATTTTATTCTGTGCTTGGTTCAAATAAGATCAGGCTTCGGACAGGCGTCACTAAGTTGATTCTTAAACCGAAGGACGTAATCTAGAAGACTAATCTTGAGTTGACTAGCTTTTGGTCAAAGGGGAGCAACTGGTAAAATAATAAAATAAATACATATATTTGGTTACCTGACTTTGACTGAAAATTTGAAGTTTTTAATTTCGTGTAGGCCAATATTTTTTTTTTTTTGCCTTCAAATTTTATAAGTGTGACGATGTTAATAGACAAAAATTCTTAGTCAACATAATATTTTTTCTCTAAATTTTCCAAATAAATAATTGTCTTTTTGATTTTGCTTGTATTATTTAGTGAGACAGTTGTCAAGTATATACAATTTACTCTATTAGGTGAATGTAACTAAAACTATGTAATCATTTCCATGATTTATTTTTTAAATAAATCAGCCACACTGGCAGAATCATAATATTTATACCTATAAACTGCTCCACATGAATTGGTTGGGTTAAAAGAAGAACAGATGCAATTATTTAAACGAACATGTTTTCTTTTAATTATGTAACTTTCTATTTGGGGCATACTTCTACTTTTATTTATTGTACCTCATGTTCATAATTAATGTATAACGATGGTGATTTAAAACCATACCAAACACCATGGCGGGCTAATTGGGTCTCACCGGGGATCGGTCACTACAATCTGACTGGACAATATTTACTTTAAACAGTGTCAGCCATGCACTACCTGAAAATTTTAGTCCGCCCCCCCCCCCCCCCCTTGAAAGTTTCAAGTGCCCTAATTCCACCAATGTGACCTATACCACCATGAGCAAGTGTCAAGTAGACTGTATGGGCGTGGTTCTATTCCGCTTGTGTTAATTTTTATGTGATACAAACTTTAGCGGGTGGGGGTAGAGAGAGGTTGGACTGGTCGTGTTGAACAAAGTGTTGAAGGTAGTGGTGAAGGTAGTGGTGAAGGTAGTGATGATAGGTGGTAATGAAAGTAGTGATAATGGTGAAGGTAGTGATGAAAGTAGTGGTGAAGGTAATTGTGAAGTTAGTGGTAAAGGTAGTGGTGAAAGTAGTGGTAAAGATAGTTGTGAAGGTAGTGGTAAAGGTAGTGGTGAAGGTAGCGGTGAATATAGTAAGAAAGTTAGTGGTGAAGGTAGTGATAAAGTTAGTGTTGAAGTTAGTGATGAAGGTCGTGGTGAAATTAAAATGTGACCGATACTACCAGGAGAAGTTTCAAATAGACTGTATGGGCGTGGTTCTATTCCGCCTGTGTTAATGATTTATGTGATACAAAAGTTAGAGGGTGGGGCGAGGGAGAGGTTAGACTGGTCGTGTTGAAAATAGTGTTGAAGGTAATGGTAAAGGTAGTGGTGAAGGTAGTGATGATAGGTGGTGATGAAAGTAGTTATAATGATGTAGGTAGTGATGAAGTAAGTGGTAAAGGTAGTGGTGAAGGTAGTGGTAAAGGTAGTGGTAAAGGTAGTGGTAAAGGTAGTGGTGAAGGTAGAGGTGAATGTAATAAGAAAGTTAGTGTTGAAGGTAGTGATAAAGTTAGTGTTAAGGTAGTTATGAAGGTCGTGGTGAGATTAAAATGTGACTGATACTACCATAAGCAATTGTCAAGGTGAATGATTGTTGTTCTAGTCCGCCTGTGTTAGCGGGTGGGGATAGAGAGGGAGGACAGATTTGTTCTGTCAACTTACGTCACCTGCCTGGAACCGAACATGTAGTTCAATAATGCTTTTAAATAGCAGCATTAAAATTATAGTCTGTCAAATTGATAAAAAAATGTTTACGAACATATTGATACTTTTCAAGATGCCTTAGTGTTTATATTTCTTTACTTCATCAATTAACATAAATATCATAAAGTTTGTTCAACAAAAATACATCACTGTAACATCACTTATTCCTTTACGACGCATTTCATAACCATTATAATAATGCATTGCTTTGTCAATCAAATTACATTTGGAATTTATTTTTTAAAATCTCTTTTAATTATGAAGTTGTTATAAATAAAAAGACTATTTATAACCTAGCTGGCGAGCGTGTTAGCTTCTGTAAAGTAACGATACATGATATTATTCGCAGTGACAAGAACGAGAGTACAAATTTCTATTGGGCGTTGGATCTGTTGAATTAGCTGCTCAGGTTGTGTGTGTGTGTTTGTGTGTGTGTGTGGGGGAGGGGGTGAATGGGGGGGGGGGGGGGGGGTTTAGTGAATACCCCCTCCGTACTTTTTAGGTAATTAATTATGTATCACATCATCCCTCATTGAGCAAAATATCAGCGCAGATGAACTACAACGGTTACACCCTTGGTGTGTACAATTTATTATTAGCTGCTAATGTCGGTGTTGTAGATAAGGTGTTATGCTGGGGAAGTTGGTGTCATGTTGGGGAATATGGTGTCATGTTGGGGAATATGGTGACATGTTGGGGTACGATCCACTGCTATTATTCTAAGATCACGTGATACACATACGGGCTCTAGTGCCCCCCTCCCTTTGTGTCCCCCACTGGCTACGCCTCTGATACAGAAATATCCCATGAGCTCATACATACACGCAATTTGTTTTATAACAACACTACTGTGCAAACATCATACAATCAAAATGATGGACCGACATGTTTTTTGTTGAACGTTAATTGGTGTGAATGTTAAGGCAATTATATTAATGTTGATCAGACATTAAATACTGAGTAAAATTTACTAGAAACGTATGAGTTTATTCAAACTACCCGAAACTACACTAAGCAGAATACCACCTGCCTGATTTATTTTTACATGGAATCCTATATAACACTGACAACATTGTGCTCACATTGTATGCAGAAGTCAGTCAGTGGAACAAGCAAATTATTAAATATTTTCAATATATTATTCAGGAGACGGAACAGTTTAGGATAGGGCACCATTTAGGCGTTGGCTACTTCATTAGTGTTAGTGCTTGTATTGCTATAGAACTCGCCCATCGCAGTATAGTAATACAACAGATTGGCGCTTATGGTAAAGTTTAGTGGATGAAATAAGCCCTCAACAATGTCTTTAAAGTTTATATTTCTGTGTTTCTTTCTGGCTGTGAAGACAAGCAGAGGTATGTACTAGTTTTTTTTTACGTATGTCTAAATATTCAGTTTTTACTATATCTCGTGACTGTGTAAAACTTTAAAAATGTATAAATAAGGTAAAAAAGGTCATGCCAGTGCTAAGTGCTCCAACAATGACGGACAGAGCCCCAACATCCAGGACGCTACGAGCCCTAAAGTTATATGAACCTGGTCTCTAGCGCTACAGATCTTTTCTATGTTATTGCGATCAGAACTTTGGTGCTACAAACTTAGGTGATGTGGTTCTTCTAAGTCGACAATTGCCATTTCCCGAATTAGCCATTAATTCCCCCCTTTGGGAGTAATTGCGGGCTTTAGCGGTTAGATAGGCTACTCATATTAATATATTTATTACTACATAAGATCTGGGATGTCTCAGTTTTGAATAAGAATGTGGAGCTTAAATCGCAAATCTTGTACATTTAAATCCAGTTTTTACTTCTCTTTAAAAAATACAATTTTATTTTGCCAAATAATCAATTCTTTAGTGTATATAAATTCTAACCATAATGGTTAAAGGGGAGCAACTGGTAAAACAATTAAATGAACATATATATTTGGTTACCTCTCTTTGACCGCAAATTACGAAGTTTTTATTTAATTTTTTTTTAAAATTCTTTTTAGCTTTTAGAATTTCTATTTGTGATGGTAGTAGGTAGATATTACACTTTTAATAGATTTATAAATTAATTATTTTAATTAAGAGAAAAAATTTAAATCTTTTTTATAATTCGTTTATAATAGCATAGGCAAATTACCGGCAATGTAATTGTAAAGGCCTCAGCTTACTTTGTCTTAGTAAAAGAGAAAAACGATGTGCCACTGTTACATTAAATCTTGGTAGTGATTGTTACGTCCCTTGTATTATGTATAACATGGTTAAGTCCCTCGAGTGTTCACTGTGTCTTCCCTGATGTGCACATGTTTGTCAGTTGTCTAAAGGTAGAGTCAGAGACAGGACGTGTCGTCTGAGCTCGTGTATATAAGAATAAAGTACCTGAACTAACTCGAGAACGGTGTCTATTTAAGTAACAGCCACTACCAGCTTAAAGATTACCGGTCTATTTGGACTCTTCTTTTGTCTTATGTCCATAGACAAAAAATACTTAGTCAACACAATATTTTTTTTCTATAGGTTTACCAAATAAATGATTGTCGTTTTCGTTGTGATTTTATTATTTAGTAAGACTGTTGCCAAGTATATAACATTTATTCTATTATCTAAATGTTACTAAAAATATGTATTGATTTTAATCTTTTATTTAAAAGTAGTGGTCAATACCTTAAAAAAACAGATTTATTTTAAATAATAACTACATGTTTACAAACAAATGTTGCACACAGTAGTTAGCCTTACAGGGTTGGACTGGTTGTCAGCTTTCTGTTTCCCAACACACTACGTATCCATTGGGTTGGACTGATCCTGCTGAAAATAGTGGTAAGGTTAGTGGTGAAGTTATAGGTGAAGTTAGAAGTGAAGGTTGTGGTAAAGGTAGTGATCAGGATAGGGATGAAAATAGAAATAATAAGATTGTGTTGAACATAGATTTGAAATTGTGATGAAGGTAGTGATGAAGGTAGTTATGAAGGGAGTGGTGAAAGTAGTGATTAAGGTAGTGGTGAAGGTGGTGCTGAAGTTAGTTATGAAGGTAGTGATGAAGGTATTAATGAAGGTAGTGATAAAGATAGTAGTAAAGGTAGTAGTTAAGGTAGTGTTTAAGGTAGTGGTGAAGGTAGTGATGAAAGTAGTGATGAAGGTAGTGGTTAAGGTATTAATGAAGGTAGTGTTGAAGGTAGTGGTTAAGGTATTGATGAAGATAGTGATGAAGGTAGTGGTGAAGGTAGTGATAAAGGTAATGATGAAGGTGGTGGTGAAGTTAGTTATGAAGGTAGTGATGAAGGTATTAATGAAGGTAGTGATAAAGATAGTAGTAATGGTAGTGGTTAAGGTAGTGTTTAAGGTAGTGGTGAAGGTAGTGATGAAAGTAGTGATGAAGGTAGTGGTTAAGGTATTGATGAAGGTAGTGTTGAAGGTAGATGTGAAGTTAGTGGTGAAGGTAGTGGTGAAGGTAGTGGTTAAGGGAGTGATGAAGGTAGTTTTGAAGGTAGATGTGAAGGTAGTAATGAAGGTAGTGGTGAAGATAGGTTTGAAGTTAGTGGTGATGAATGTGGGGTTGAAGGTAGTGATGAAGATGTAGATAAAGGTAGTGTTAAAATTTGACCGATACTACCTTGAGCAAGTGTCAAGTAGACTGTAAGGGCGTGGTTCTATTCCGCCTGTGTTAATGATTTATGTGATACAAGCGTTAGTGGGTGGGACTAGGTAGGGAGGACAGAATGGTTCTGTTAACATACGCCAAAAGCTTGGAACCGGTCGTGTAGTTCAATTATGCTTTTAAATAAAAGCATTAAAATTATATTATATCTAATTGAATCTAATTGAAGATACTCCTATCTGTTGAATTAGCTGCTCAGGTTGTGTATGTGTTATGAAGGGGGGGGGGGAGGGGTGAGGGGTAGAATATCCCCTCTGTCATTTTCAAGTAATAAATTATGTATCACATCATCCTCAATGACCAAAATATCAGCGCAGATGAACTACAACGGTTACACCCTTGTTGTGTACAATTTATTAGCTGCTAGTGTCGGTGTTGTATGTGTTGCATTGTGCTGGGGAATATGGTGTCATGTTGGGGAATATGGTGTCATGTTGGGGAATATGGTGTCTTGTTGGGGAATGTTATGCTTCCATCGTCAATAACTAAAACTATAAACAAAGTGTGATAATATATAAAATGATTATCGACTATTTTTGCCAGTTTCTGGCTCGCTCAGTTGTGTGGGCATGAAGGTGGAAGTGGAGTTTAGAACAACCTTCCTACACCCCCCCCCCCCTCCCCAACACACTCACACACACACACGTTACAAACAAAACACAACTACATCAAAATAAATTACCTTAACAACCGATGCCAAATGAAAAAAAATTAAGTTGCGCAGTCATTTCAAAATCATAATGCTCTTTAATAATTCAGATACAATTTAGATAGTAGTACTCAGAACAGGGGCGTAGATAGAATTTGATGCGTTTTGAGAATCGTCCTCTGCTTACACGTCTATAAAACATCAATTTGGTATTACATACATTTTTATTACTAAAATAAACTTTCTTCCAGAGCCCTCCCCCCTTGAAGAAATGCCTGGAAGAAACACTGAGCGTGATTATATTTCACAATAATTGTTTAGAAAATGTTAGCAATCAGTGAGCGAAGTTTGTCTGTTTAGGCGTCTAAAAT
This sequence comes from Physella acuta, assembly GCF_028476545.2. Taxonomy (NCBI): domain Eukaryota; kingdom Metazoa; phylum Mollusca; class Gastropoda; family Physidae; genus Physella; species Physella acuta. The sequence goes on along the minus strand of NW_026731957.1, from coordinate 657,281 downwards.
AGTAGCATGTACTTTAAGTTTTCTTTTTATAAATGGTGAAATTATTGCTATAATGTAAATATTTACTTTAAATTTTCAAAGTGAACTCCGCCCCTCCACCCCCCACCCCCCCCCCCCTTCCATTCACTAGCTACGACTCTAGCACATGAATATTATAAGGGGAATTAATCTCACGATGGCTTGTTAGATACAACCCAACCACAACATGTAGTGGCAACATTTTAGGCGACATTATCTTTGTAAAATAATTATTTTAGAATTAATTCTACAATTTTAAGCTACTAACAATTAATTATTTTACCCAGTCAAAAACATCTTTACACTTACATAAGATAATTATTTATTGAGTGAGTCATAAAAAGGCTAGAGATTGTTTTGTATTTTAACAATGCTGCGTCCTTGAACGAAACCCAGTACTGAGCAGTGGTGGATTGAAGAGGAGGCTGAGAGGGCAGCTGCCAGAGGCCCCGGAGTTGTAGGGGGCGACATAGCCTATTTTACAGACCATGGTTGATTAAATTTGACTACATAAACAAACCATTTTTTATAAAGCCAGGCCTAAAGTGTGACTGCTATCTTACTTTCTAAAAAAAATGAAGCTTTTCTTGAAACCGATTCCTTAATTTCCATGAACTTTTACAACGGCAATAATTAAAATTCTATAATTTTTTATTGTACTATCATGTTAATTAAACGACATGTAATAATGATACAAAGTACCTAATGTTCAATTTTACAAAGTAGTATCGTTTTAGTGAAGTTGCAGTTTTAGGCTTATTTCAGAAGGTTAATAAGAGTACTTTTCTAAACTACTTAACATGGCGTTCGTTGAACCTTTGTAATTACTAAGTAAACATTCGGTTGTAACTTTTTGCGTTTTTGTCCACCCACCTAACCCCACCTTAAACTGAAGACCGTCGTTCACTTCCAGTGCCTGATTAATTTCAAACCCTATGAAACTCTGTCAACGTCTGTTTAACGGAAGTTTTAAAGATATTGTCTGATAGTTTCTGATTATGTAAATATGATGTGTTTATATTTTATGGAAGACACTTGTTTTTCTCTTTATATATAACACGTTGATAACAATTTGAAATTTAAAAAAAAAACAAGTGTCTTAAATTCATATAGGTTTTTGGTTACTATTGGTAATATTGTCAAATAGAGTTGTCATACACGAGAATGAAGATTGGTGAATAGGCAATAGTCATGAGTCGCCTCTGTTACTACAATGAGTACTTGACTCTAGCAGAGAAAAAAAATCCCAAATGGAATGTAACGGCAAAGCTGCTATTGTATATCAAATTAAAAGATCTGACAATTAAATTAAATTTCTAATTGCTTATAATAACTTTTGAAAATACTATTTGAATATAGTATACAAACTATATTGCACGTCCCACATAGTATGCAGCAAGTTAATCGTGTAAGCAAAAAACCAACAACATGGTTAATTCAATATAATGATTATCTCTATTATTTTTCAGGTGTGCATTTGACGAACTGCACCACTGAAAAGCACCATATATCGATAGTAAAATTTAATGACGATACGGAAGGACAGGAATACAGTTTTTTGGAAACATTTTTGAACAGTTTTATATCAAATACAGATACCGACTTTGAGAGGGTCCAAGTTACTTGCATGAAGTATGATCAAGGAGATGAAGAGAGCTGCTCTGAAGGATGTAAAGGGATATTGTCTGACAATAAGTTCCCGTTCAATATTTCTTGTGTACCATCTAACAAAAAAGACTGGCTGATTAATCACATCCGAGAGACTCAAACAATATCAGTTTGCATTTCACCTCCGTCTGTGAACAACATGGACTCAAATTTTTACGCACACTTATTGTTCCTATCTAAACACACATTTGTTTTAAATACTTACACTCGCAGTGGTTTTTATCAAGGCGTAACTGAGGTAAATCTAGAAACACTTCAACAACATTCCGATCGGCCTACACTGATATGTACTGACTGCAAACCTGACTGGACATCATTTATAAATCCCACAACAAAGACACTTGAATCGTGTTATTTTATTCAACATTTCAATGGAAGTTTAACACAAGCTGGTGATCTGTGTAAAAATATACAGGGGAATATGGTAACCATAGAAACAGTAGAAGAGTTCCAGTTTGTACAAGAACTTCTAAAGGAAACACTGAATGTCTCAGGTCCAGAGACTTGGTGTAGACAACAAAACAACAGTGTGTGTCTGACCTTGAACCTAACACGAAATGGGAAATATTTTAGGTGGGGTCAAGGTCGACCACTGGTCATATCTCCGCCAAGGTCACCAAATCTTGAAGAAAGTGGAGATTGTGTCACGTGGATTTTATCACGTGATGCAAGTGGCTACAGTAAAACATGGCGTCAAGTTGATTGTGAATTTACAGATCGATTTGTCGTCATCTGTGAGGTGGAAACGTTTCTAAAACATAACCCAAGATATCTAGCGATGGGGAATGAGTTTATAGAATACAATCAGGACGTCGTTTCTGTCGCAGCTTATTTTGAGGATATAAATTTCTACAGTTTGGTTTTTCACATGACGGATCGCAGAATAAGAAGATTTAGGTGTTTCGATGCATCTTTCAAATCTATAGCTTATTCCTTTGTCTGTGACAACAAACAGGATTGTCCAAATGGTAGAGACGAAGAAGGTTGTACAGGAGACAAAGACAAGATATGGTTTTACAACTCAACTCAGAAAAACTTCAAAAGAACAGATGGGAGCAACACACGACACTCCGACACCCTTAAACATCCGCCTCGTTTTGATCTAAATCAGCTGTTACATGAATTGTGTGATTCTCACTCAGACGATTATGGGTTGTTTAAAAACACAATTAACGTAACTAACACTGTATCAAATAATTGTACGCTGTCTGCACTATGGCCTGATATTCTGCCATGCAGTGAAGGTCCTACTCCTGTTAAAACAATTGGATCTAACCAAACTATGACATGCGTTATGGCACCGAAATGTTTGTACATTAAATTCCACGAAGTTGACGTCATAGGTTGCCATAATATGATCCATCTACAGAACTGTACGACATACATATGTCCATCTGGCTACACGAAATGTCCACTGTCTTATTGTATCCCAGAGACTTACGTCAATGACGGGACACAGGATTGTCCACAGGGAGAAGATGAAAACAATCTGATGTTGAAGTGTTTCAATACGTCACAGTATGTTTTCCTACAGCACGTTTGTGATGGCTACATAGACTGTCCTAATGGTGACGATGAAATGAATTGCAATATTGAATGTTCTAACTTATTAATATGTGTTGCAGGGACAGCAATTGTCGATGATATGTACTTTTATTTTTCAGACACACAAAAATTTATAGCACGTATAGATTATTCGATTCGATACCTTCTTTTTGTACATAAAAATTCTAAACTTGAGTTGTCTTCAATAACAATAGAATTGGAAAATAAATCAAAATTGACATATTTAGATTGTTTCTCAATGAACATTAAATCAGAGAGCTTTAATTTCTTATCAATATCTAAAACAAATAATATAAAGCGTGCAGAATTTAGTTTTAATGATTTTCAAGAAATTACATCAACTGGATTTTTTTCAAAATTGACAAGACTTACATCTCTCGACCTGTCTTACAACAGAGAGCTAACAACTTTTAATTTGTCTATCCCATCACTACAGAGATTAGTTTTGTCTGACACAGGTATTCAAAGTCTTGATAAGAACATATTTAAAAAAATGAAAAATCTGAAAATGTTATATCTTAGAAATACTAAATTAACAAACTTAAACTTTATCCCAGACGGTTTTACGCTGGAAACACTTGATATCAGCGGTACTAACATGCAAGGGATAGGATCCAATTATTTTAGAAACCTGAACATTACAGTAGTTGTAAGAACATCACAGTATAAACTGTGTTGTCCCCAGGCACTGGGCCCAAACATACCCGTTGAGAAGTGTCAATCTGATGACAAATCCATTTCTTCCTGTACAGACCTAATCAGGGGTGTTAGCATGAGAATTATTCTATGGGCGATAGGTCTTCTGGCCTTGGTGGGGAACATGTTTGCTCTAGCGTATAGGATGATATGGGATAGAAAGGTTTTACAGACAGTATACGGGCAGTTTGTGTCCAACCTCTGTATCTCAGACATGATAATGGGCTTTTATCTCATCATGATTGGCGTGGCTGATGAGGTGTATCGGGACACTTATTTTGTCAGAGAAGACGAATGGCAATATGGGGTTGTCTGCCAAGTGGCCGGGTTTCTGTCAACCCTCTCCAGCGAGGTCACGACGTTCTTTATCTGTCTGATAACACTGGACAGATTTCTGACACTCAGGTTCCAAACTGGCAAGTACCGGTTCACCACGAGGACAAAACGTGCATCCATCATCTTCTCATGGCTTCTTGGGTTCTCTTTAGCTTTGGTGCCAGTACTGTGCCCTGAGTGGGGAATATTCACATCCAATTCCATGTGTTTAGCATTTCCTTTGGACACTGCTGTAAGTGGAGGACGTTATTACGCTGTGGCACTTTTCTTAGGTTTGAATTTTGTCCTGTTTCTGTCTATCATAGTCGGCCAGATTTTCATCTTACGTTCTCTCTCCGCTAGAAGAACTGTTTCTACTTTCAGTACCGTAAACAATTCAAGACGAGCCCAGGACGTTCTCGTTGCTAGGCAACTGTTTCTTGTGACCGTGACCAACTTCCTGGCCTGGGTTCCGGTGCAGATATTGGGGACACTTGCACTGGCTGGCGTTGACCTTGACAACGACGTCTACACGTGGACGGCTGTGTTTGTTTTACCCCTCAACTCGGCCTTGAATCCTTTAGTATACTCTTTCCCAAGACTGTATAACCTGTTTCTGTCTCTAAAAAATGCTTATTGCAAATAAAACGGGCTGTGATCATTACCCTAACCCTAAACCTTGATTTTAATTTGAGATTTTAAAAAATTTATTTATTCACAAACTTCGAACTAGTGTCATAAAAATAAAACGGGCCGTGACATTTCGTGCATGCGCCTCTCTGTAAATATTACAGTTGCTCTCATAGTATATGCACACATTGAGTGTTCTGATAGAGTTGCAATACAAAAGTATAGCACATTATACTGATAAGACGCGTATTATGTATACTGTCCCCTCCCTCACCGCCCCACCTGTTGCGTGTAGCCTGAAACGACTAGATTTTATTTTCACTAAATTGATTTTTTTAACCAAAATATTTACGTACGTCTCAAGTTTTTCTAAGAAAAAATATTCCATCCATCCTCAATGCCAATATATTTTGTAAAATTATATTGGTCTATAACTCTTCATTGGATTATGTTCACGACTAAACGCCGGTCAACTAACCATTATCTTAACTCAAATAAAAATCTAAACTTTAATTGTATTGGTAGATTTTACATCATATAACATATTTTTTAATGTTGGATATTTCATTACTGTTCTAATGTATACTTTTTAACAATATAATTCTAAACCAAAATACACTTTCTAATATGTGTGCTGTTTATTTTAGGTGTTTTTGATGTTTTATTACATATCCCTAATTGAGATATAGTTTATTACATATACTTTTTAAAATATTTCAATGTAAACACTTAATGAAATATAATTGTATTAATAAAAAAAAAATATAATGCACTACAATTTAGTAACAACTATGTTACACACATTATATCGAATACGATCTTAATAAGTATGTAAATCAAATTACAGGATATATTTGATAGAATATACACAATTAGGAATCGTTTTAAAATATCATTATAGTTTTTGTATTGTGAGTAACAGGTAGTTTATGAAAAAAATATTAAACACCAAACCTCAGCCAGTCCTACGTCTCTTAACAGTAACATAGTAAATGGAACAAAAAATCTTTTACCAAAAAGATTTCGCAAATATTTTGTAAGGGAGATTAAAATAAACGGATGTAACACTATAATTAACATACATCTGTAAATTGCCAACTACTATCCCGTAAAAATTTATTTCTGTTTTGCTGCTTCAAAATTGATTAAGAAAACAGTTTAAAAATGTCTAAAACCTTAGCCTTGTAAAATGAGATTTTAAATTAAGTTTTGCGCATCTTTAAATCCGCGCACTGACCGACTGCCCTCTCCCTCCCCGCCACACCCACTGTGCGTAGCTGGAAACAACTAGATTTTATTTTCATTAAATTCATTTTTTTTACCAAAATGATGTTTTATGTATGTAAAATTATATTGGTCGATAACTCTTCATTGATTTATGTTTACGATTAAAGGCCGGTTAACTAACCATTATCTTAACTCAAATAAGAATCTAAACTTTAATTGTATTGGTAGTTTTTACTTCATATTACGTATTGTTTAATGTTGTATATTTTATTTCTGTTTTAATGTATGTTTTGTAACAGTATAATTCTAAACCAAAATTTATTTTGAAATATGTGTGCTGTTTATTTTAGGTGTTTTTGATGTTTTATTACATATTCCTAATTGAGATATAGTTTATTACATATACTTTTTTATATTTCAATGTACAATTTTTAATGAAATATAAATGTGTTAACAAAAAACATAATGCACTACTAATTTAGTAACAACTATGTTACACACATTATATCGAGCACTTTGTCGTTGACTGTCAAACGTTCACATACCAATGCACTCTATTTGTAAACATTTCTTGATCTATAATAAAATCTATTTGTTCGAAAACTTTTCAAGTGACTTTTCATTTTAATTATTCTATTAGTTTAACATTAATAAGTAAATGTCTTAGATATAATGTGTATGTGCGGGTGGGGTGTAAGAAGAAACACCAGTTGTAAGTGTGGCGTTGTAGAAACCGCTGCTCAACCAAATGTAATGGTACAGTTTAGAGAAATCAAAAAGACCATTTCAAGATATTCTATAATGTTTCTTTAATCAACACAAATAATCTCTTACTCCTACCATAACTACGTGCTAAGATCTAACTGTCTACTAACACTATCTAACTACAAATAACCTTTCCATGATAAGCTCTAACACTACATTTATTTTCAACTTCTACGCCTTTCCGCTAGCGCTACCTCTGTCTAACTGCAGACGCACGCTTCACTGGTTCTCTGACCCAGAGTCTTAGCGAGGGGGGGGGGGGGGCGGGGGTTGCGGACCACACCGGGTGACACCATTTAGGGGGTGACACCAAGGCAAAAAATAGCAAAATATATATAGAAAAATTTGAGGAGAGGGTGCAAATCAAAAGTTTGAGGGGGGGGGGGGGTAGAGGCGTAGCGAGGGTGGCGGTGGGGGGGGGGGGTGACATATGTCCCCGGGCGCCGACCTAAGGGGGGCGCCAAATTGAAAGTTTGAAGGGGGGGTGCAAATGAAAAGTTCAAGGGGGGGGGGGGTGCAGATCGAAAGTTTGAGGGGGGAGGGGGGGCGTGCAAATGAAAAATTCGAGGGGGAGGGTGCAAATCGAAAGTTTGTCCCGGGTCGCTACGCTTCTGGGGGGTGTGCAAATCAAAAGTTTGAGGAGAGGGGTGCAAATCAAAAATTTTAAAGTTTGTCCACGGGAAGGGTCGCTACGCCCCTCTGGGGGGTGACACCATTAAGTGCCGCACCGGGTCACACCCGACCTCGCTACGCCACTGCTCTGACCATCTCACGTGACCTGTCATCTCCTGTATTTCTATTGGTCTACCTAACAACGCTATGCTCTGTTTCTGCTATGCTCTGTCATCACAGTATCTATAACTTTGCTGATATTACAAACATGAATATAAAAGAAAATACATAATATAGGCCTACTTTTGCATTTATGTCTAATTCTGTTTATAATTATTTTTGTTGCAGCATGCTATCACATCACTTGTTTGTATGGGACATGTGATACATGACGTAGCTAAGATAGATACACGTACACTTTTTTTAGTTGTCACAAACGTAAACATAGCTCTTTGTACACGTTAACTGTCTATCTCTACGATAGCATTTATTCTTCCATAATACAATACACTATAAAATAGAACTTACACACACACACACATCACACACACACATACACACCATACACACACTATTACAGCCGACTCCTTATGTATTTTGGGCTCGTTGGAGCCAACTGTAACAATTTTCAACAAATACACTCCAAAACGAGAATCTATTTTAGAGGTGTATAATTACCATCAAGCAGACAAACACATCACAAGACGAAACACTGAAAAGTAGGTACACGATCATTACACCACACTGCTAACACACTACTTCGTTCACACACTTGTTTTCACGCTCGCTCACAACTTCCAAAGTGAGGCCAGTCTCATACACACTCTATCCGTGCCTACACACTTTCGCATAGGCATCTACGTCACACCTGGTCCCACCCACCCCCAACCCCCTCCAAAAAAATAATGAAATTTCTCCTTTTCATTTTGTGAATGCGAATATTGTAAAATCATTTTTCCTTTTCGGGGTTATAAAAAACAATTTATGAAAAAAAAAACAATTAATGTCAGAATAACTGGTTGTTTGACAATATAGAGTATGACCATACATGAATATTGTCAATATTTTGACTGTACCGAAAATATCTCCTTATTATATTATTCAATGGTTAAATGTGTATGTGTTTATAAAGGTTTAAAATAATGCACGTAAAAAACATTAACCAGATAATATTGTGTGCCTACTAAATCAACAAGAATTTTAAAATGTGTTCTTTCAACAGCATTTGTCATTAATAACAAATCATCAGAACAACAGGGTCCGACGACATGACCAAGATATTCGACTGCTGGTATGGCAAAATTCACTCTTGTTCAGGTTAACTGTTAACCCGGCCTCGTCCAGTTTGGTAAACAGAGCTCGTTTTTGTTTCACGTGTCTTACGAAATCATTGCTGTAGACTATAATGTCATCTATGTACGCACTTGAATTATCTAAGTCTGTTATGAGGCTATTGATGAGGTGTTGGAATGTTGCAGGAGCGTTTTTCATACCAAAGGGCATTACTTTGTACTGGTATAGTCCGTCAGAAGAAGCAAACGCCGATATTTCCTTGGCTCGATCGGATAGAGGAATCTGCCAATACCCCGACAACATGTCTATCTTGGTGACATAACGGGCGTTCCCCATGCGATCTATCAAGTCATCTATCCTAGGAATTGGGAACTAATCAGCTTTGGTGACCGCATTAACTTTCCTAAAGTCGGTGCAGAGCCGATAACTACCGTCGGGTTTGGGTACTAGAACTCTCCAATTACTTTTCCTATGTTCAATAATATCGTTCTCTAGCATATACTTCACTTCTGCTCGCATTACCTCCAAATTTATTGGGTTTACTCTGTATGGATGTTGTTTGACCGGAGCTGCTGACCTAATCTCTACGTCATGGACAATGAGTTTGGTCTTATTTGGAATGTCAAAGGGGTGCAACTGGTAAAATAATAAAATAATTACATATATTTGGTTACCTGACTTTGATCTCAAATTATGAAGTCGATAATTTCATGTACATTTAAACTTTTTTTTTTGCTTTTAGAATTTCTAAGTGTAACAGTAGTCGGTAAATATTAAATATTTAATAGATTTACAAATGAACTATTTCAATTAAGAGAAATATTTAAAACCAATTTTCATCATTTGGTTATAATAGCACAAACAAATTACAGGTATGTAGATAAAAATGCCTCAGCTGGCTTGGTCATAGTAAAAGAAAAAAACGAGGTGCCACTGTTACATTATATCTTGTTAGTGATTGTTACGTCCCTTGTAATATTTATATCATGGTTACGTCCCTTGAGTGTTCACTGTGTCTTCCGTGATATGTACATGTTAGGCAGTTAACTAAAGGTAGAGTCAGAGACAGGACATCTTAGAGCTCTGTATTTATTTAACAATAAAGTAGTTGAGTTATCTCAAAGAACTCTGTCTATTTAAGTAGCAGCCACTACCAAAAGAAAGAGCACCGTCTATTTGGGCTGTTCTTTTATGTTATGTCAATAGCAACAAATACTTAAAGTCAACACTATTTTTTTTTCTAGGTTTACCAAATAAGTTGTTGTCTTTTTCGTTTTGCTTGTATTATTTAGTGAGACAGTTGCCAAGTATATAAAATTTACTCTATCAGGTAAATATAACTAAAACTATGTAATTATTCAATTCTTTATTTTTGTAATAAATCAGCCACACTGGTATAATCATAATATATATTTATACCTATACACTCCTCCACATCAATAGATTCAGTTAAAACAAGAACAGCTGCAATTTTTTTTAAATATATTTTCTTTTAATTATATAACTTTCTATTCGGGGCATCCTTACACGTTATTTTTAATTAATGTGTAACGATAGTGATATAAAACAATACAAAACAACATGACGGGCTAATTGGGTTTCACCGTGGATCGGTCACTACAAACTGACTGGACAATATATACTTTAACCAGTGTCCACCCTCCCCTCACAGGACGTTTTTTTCCGCCGCACCCCCCCCCCCCCCATCCTGTCCCCGATAGTTTCATCCCTCTTCACTCCCAATCCACACATACGAAGAAAAGCCTGTTTTGGCTTTTAGCGGAAGAAGAATGGAATGACAATAGGGACGGTTTGGTGAAAGTAGTTGTCAATGTAGTGTTGAAGTTAGTGGTTGAAGGTAGTGATGAAAGAAGTGGTGAGGGAATAATGTGACCGATACTACAATGAGCAAGTGTCAAATAGACTGTAAGGGCGTGGTTCTATTCCGCCAGTTTTAATGATTCATGCGATACAAACGTTAGCGGGTGGGGCTAGGGAGGGAGGACAGATTTGTTATGTCAACTGACGTCACAAGCCTGGAACCGAACGTGTAGTTCAATTATGCTTTTAAATAGCAGCATTAAAATTATAATCTGTCTAATTGATACAAATGTTTACGAACATATTGATACTTTTCAAGATGTCTTAGTGTTAATATTTCTTTAACCCCATTTCATAATCATTATAGTAATGCATTGCTGTGTCAATCAAAATTACATTTGGAATTTTTTTTTAATCTCGTTTAAATTTCAAATTGTTATAAATAAATTGACTATTTATAACGTAGCTAGCGAGCGTGTAAGTTTTTATAAAGAAAAGATACAAGATAATAACCGCAGTGACAAGGACGAGAGTTAAAATTAAAAAAAGTATTGGGCGTTGTCTCTATTGAATTAGCTGTTCAGGTTGTGTGTTGTGGGGGTGAGGTGGGGACGAATACCCCTCTGTCATTTTCAGGTAATTAATTATGTATCAAATCACCCATTAATAACCAAAATATCAGCGCAGATGAACTACAACGGTTACACCCTTGGTGTCGTGTTATGTTTGGAATAAGGTGTTATGTTGGGGCATATTGTGTCATGTTAGGGAATATGGTGTCAAGTTGGAAAATATGGTGTCATTTTGGGGAAGATGGTGTCATGTTGGGGAAGATGGTTTCATTTTGGGGTACCATCCACTGTTATTTTTCTAAGATCACGCGATACACATACGGGCTTTAGTGCCGCCCCCCCCCCCCCTTTGAATCCCCTACTGGCTACGCCTCAAATTACACTTGTGATTTTTTTTTAAAAATCGTTTAAATCACAAGTTGTTATAAAGCAACGATACAACATAATGACCGCAGTAACAAGGACAAGAGTACATGTTGAAAGTATTGAGCGTTGTTTTTTTATTGAATTAGCTACTCAGGTTGTGTGAATATCCCCTCTGTCATTTTCAGGAAAAAAATAATACATAATCTTTCGACTTAGAACAGGCCACAACAGACTAAATCAACACATGCACAGAAAACTGAAGGTTGGGTGTAGTGAAATGTGCCCTTGTGGCAAGGCCCCGGAAAACACGGAGCACGTACTCCAGGAATGTACTCTGTATAGCCAGGCAAGAGTCAGACACTGGCCCCAGCCCACCCCACTCAGGGAAAAATTATATGGGGCACCTGACAAACTGGAGACCACAGTCCGGTTTGTCCACGAAGTGGGACTTGTTGTCTGAATCCTCCACCATAATCAAAATTAAGAACGAAGAAGAAGAAGAAGAAGATTTTCAGGAAATTAATTATATATCACATCACCACTCAATTACCAAAATATCAGCGCAGATGAACTACAACGGTTACACCCTTGTTGTGTACAATTTAGAAGCTGGTTGTGAGGGTGTCAGGAATCCCAAAGAAAGCACAACACGATACTATTATAGAATTCTTTATTTCACCATCTCAAGTCCTCCGGTCACAAAATACACCTCCTTGCTTTGACACTCAACCTTCAACTGCCGTCCGCATTCATCCCTACACACCACCTTTCTCTCGCTCACAACACAGCCACTGTCACCCGACCAGTCGCTTCCCTTGTACCCTCGTTCACTCCGTACAACAACATACACGTCAACACACCCGGCCTCGCGTCTCACTACATGCTACATACACACACTCAGTGATCCGTTCCACGTATTCACCGTTCATACACATTACATCACCACATACCCTCCATCTGTCCCTAGCTGATGCAATCAGCGGAATTAACAAGAAAAAAACCCCAATAACTCAACACAATATGTATATATACAAAACTACTATGTTAATAGTTCCAATGGGACTGTTAAGTGGTCCCTCCAAAGACTTTCCGTAAGTCTGTAGTACACAGAATAGACGCACCATATCAGACTTGTACTCTGTAAAATACATCTTGTACAAAAACATGGCATCATGTACATATTACATTCCAGAAAATAGCTACATAGTAACCCTGTATAGAACATTAGAAATATGTTTCAACATCACACACAAACGACAACCGATCGTTGACTCGGCACCACCTGTAGCATACTTTTGTTGGGTACAATCCACCTTCAGTCTCTGTAAGAATATCATCATTTACATTTCTCGTATATAACAATTAACAATATACATACATACGACAAAAAACCTTAACAAAAGGATACCGGCACTTGTTTTAAACTTTGGATACGACGTCTATTTTCCTCTCCTTCGGTACAACTTGTCGAAAGACGCCATGCTACATACTGCATATTTATAACATATTTATGTGTGGTATGTCTTTCATACCTTCATGCTTCATTCGTGCCAGTTCGAATTCCTGCTCCTGCTTCATCCTTTCGAGTTCTATCTTCATTTTTTCGTTCTCTATCCTTGCTTCTGTCTCCATCTTTTCTTGTTCCATCTTCATTCTTTCTCTTTCCCTTCTGCACCATCTGTCCCTCCTTTCTTCATTCTCATTCAGTCTTTTCTCCACCCACTCGTCCAACTTCTCTCCCTCGTATCCGTTGCTTCTACCCAGGCTATACATCTCTGGCAAACTAACTGGTCCCTCCATGTTTCTGTTAGATAATTTATTTAATTCACAAATTCAAAAAGTGCCACTTACAGGAGATCTGTTGGTACGACAGCAGATGCACGTCTATTACCCAATTGTGGGTGCCGCAGCTCCACCAAATATGTGAGGGTGTCAGGAATCCCAAAGAAAGCACAACACGATACATTACATCACCACACTGGTGATATGTTGGGGAAGATGGTGACATTTTGGGGAAGATGTTTTCTTGTTGGGTTACCATCCACTGTTATTATTCTGAGATCACGTGATACACATAAGGGCTTTAGTATGCCCCCCCCCCCCTTTGTGTCCTCCACGGGCTAAGCCTCTGATACAGAAATATCCCATGAGCTCATACATACATGCAATTTTCTTTTATAACAACACTACCGTGCAAACATCATTATATTTAAAATGATGGACCGACATGCATTTTGTTGAAAGTTATTTCTTCGATTGGCTATTTCATTTCATGTTATTACTAGCGTTCAGTTCTTTGTGATCACATTCAGACTTTGTTCACATAAATAGGATAATATTTTATTATAATTCTAACATAGCCTACAAATATAACAACGTTATAAGGGCCATGGATAAATATACAAACACATCTCACAGATAAAACACCGACAACATTATGCTGACATTTTGTGACGAAGTCGATCTGGGGAACAAACAAATTATTAAATATTTTTCAATATATTATTCAGCAGGTGGAACAGTTTAGAATAGGGCACCATATAGGCGTTGGCTACTTTAATAATGTTAGTGTTTGTGTTGCTATGGAACTCGTCCATCGCAGTATACTAATACAACTGATTGGCGCTAATGGTGAAGTTAAGTGGATGAAATAAGCCCTCAACAATGTCTTTAAAGTTTATATTTCTGTGTTTCTTTCTGACTGTAAAGACAAGCAGAGGTATGTACTAATTTTTTTACAGTAAGGCTAACAATACTGTTTTTACTATATCTCTAAACTGTGTAAAACTTAAAGGTGTAAATATATGAAAATAAAATACAGAACTCTAGCTGATATGGATAAATCTGATAAAGAGGGTCATTAGAGTGCTAAGTGCTCCAACAATGATGTACAGAGCCCCAACATCCAGGACGTTAAGAGCCCTAAAGTTATACGAACCTGGTCTCTAGCGCTACAGATCTTTTCTATGTTACTGCGATCAGAACTTTGGTGCCACAAACTTAGGTGATGTGGTCCTTCTAAGTCGACATTAGCCATTCCCGAATTAGCCAGTCATTTCCCCCTTTGGGAGTAATTGCGGGCTTTAGCGGTTAGATACTCATATTAATTTATTTATCACTACATACAATTTTATTTGGCCAAATATTGAATTCTTTAGTGTATGTAAATTCTAACAATCGACTCAAGCAACTTATGTGAGATCATCATCTAAACTAAGATGCATAAAGAATTAATTGCGAAGATTATTGTTACATACGCTAGTGATTTTCTTTAGTTTACCGATAAGAAAGATTTGAGTTGACTAGCTTTTGGTCAAAGGGGAGCAACTGGTAAACCAAACAATAAAATGAACATATATATTTGGTTACCTCTCTTTGACCGTAAATTATGAAGTTTTTATTTCATTTTTTTTTTTTAAAATTCTTTTTAGCTTTTAGAATTTCTATTTGTAATGTTAGTAGGTATATATTACACTTTTAATAGATTTGTAAATTAATTATTTTAAATAAGAGAAAAAATTTAAATCTTTTTTATCATTCGTCTATAATAGCATAGGAAAATTACCGGCACTGTAATTGTAAAGGCCTCAGCTTGCTTTGTCTTAGTAAAAGAGAAAAACGATGTGCCACTGTTGGTAGTGATTGTTACGTCCCTTGTATTATGTATAACATGGTTAAGTCCCTTGAGTGTTCACTGTGTCTTCCCTGATGTATACATGTTTGTCAGTTGTCTAAAGGTAGAGTCAGAGACAGGACGTGTCGTCTGAGCTCGTGTATATAAGAAAAAAGTACCTGAACTAACTCAAGAACTGTGTCTATTAAAGTAACAGCCACTACCAGCTTAAAGATTACCGGTCTAATTGGGCTCTTCTTTTGCTTATGTCCATAGACAAAAAATACTTAGTCAATACAATATTTTTTTCTCTAGGTTTACCAAATAAATAATTGACCTTTTCGTTGTGATTTTATTATTTAGTAAGACTGTTGCCAAGTATATAACATTTATTATGTAAATGTAACTAAAAATATGTATTGATTTCAATCTTTTATTTGAAAGTAGTGGTCAATATCAACGGTATTATGAATAAAATACCGTAAAAGACAGATTTATTTTAAATAATAACAATACATGTTTACAAACAGATGTTGAACACAGTAGTTAGTCTAACAGGGTTGGAGTGGTTGTTGGCTTTCTGTTTCCCAACACACTACGTCTCCACAGGGTTGGACTGGTCCTGTTGAAAATAGTGGTAAAGGTAGTGGTGAAGTTAGTGGTGAAGTTAGTGGTGAAGTTAGAAGTGAAGGTAGTAGTGAAGATAGTGATCAGGATAGGGATGAAAATAGTAATAGTAAGATTGTGTTGAACATAGAGTTGAAATTGTGATAGAGGTAGTGATGAAGGTATTTGTGAAGGTAGTGATGAAAGTAGTGGTGAAGGTAGTGATGAAAGTAGTGGTGAAGGTAGTGATGAAGGTAGTGATGAAGGTAGTGTAGAAAGTAGTGATGAAGGTAGTGATGAAGGTAGTGATGAAGGTAGTGATGAAGGTAGTGATGAAGGTAGTGATGAAAGTAGTGATGAAGGTAGTGATGGAGATAGTGGTAAAGGTAGTGGTTAAGGTAGTGGTAAAGGTAGTGGTTAAGGTAGTGGTAAAGGTAGTGGTTAAGGTTCTGATGAAGGTAGTGTTGAAGGTAGAGGTGAAGGTAGTAATGAAGGTGGGGTTAAAGGTAGTGATGAAGATGGTGAGGGAATAATTTGACCGATACTACCATGAGCAAGTGTCAAATAGACTGTAAGGGGCGTGGTTCTATTCCGCCTGTGTTAATGATTTATGTGATACAAACGTTAGCGGGTGGGGCTATGGAGGGAGGACAGATTTGTTATGTGTACTGACGTCACATGATTGGATCCGAACATGTAGTTCAGTTATTCTTTTAAATATAAGCATTTAAATTATATTATATCTAATTGAACCTAATTTAAGATACTCCTATCTGTTGAATTAGTTGCTCAGGTTGTGTATGTGTTATGAAGGGGGGGGGGGGGGGTGAGGGGGTAGAATATCGCCTCTGTCTTTTTCAGGTAATTAATTATGTATCACATCACTCCTCAATGACCAAAATATCAGCGCAGATGAACTACAACGGTTACACCCATGTTGTGTACAATTTATTAGCTGCTAATGCCGGTGTTGTATGTGTGGTAATGTGCTGAGGAATATGCTGTAATGTTGGGGAAGATTGTGACTTGTTAAGGAAGATGGTGTCATGTTGGGGAAGATGGTGTAATTTTGGGAAATATAGTGTCATGTTGGGAAGATGTTGTCGTGTTGGGGAAGATGTTGTCATGTTGGGGAAGATGGTATCATGTTGGGGAATATGGTGTCATATTGGGGAATATGGTGTCATGTTGGGGAATATGGTGTCATGTTGTGGAATATGGTGTCATGTTGTGGAATATGGTGTCATGTTGGGGAATATGGTGTCATGTTGGGGAATATGGTGTCATGTTGGGGAATATGGTGTCATGTTGTGGAATATGGTGTCATGTTGGGGAATATGCTGTCATGTTGGGGAATATGGTGTCATGTTGGAGAATATGGTGTCATGTGGGGAATATGCTGTTGCGGAATATTATGCTGCTATCGTCAATTTGGCGTTTGATTTTTTAATGTATAATACTCTGCTAGTAAATAAAGACAAAGTGTGATAAGATATAAAAGGATTATCGAGTGTGTCGCCAGGAGCTGCTTTTGTCATACGGCAGCACGCTGAGTTGTGTGGGCATGCCGGTGGGTGTAGCGTTTAGAACAACCCACCCCAACCCCCCCCCCCCACACACACACGTTACAGTAAAAACACAACTACATCACAATAACCTAAACCACCGATGCCAAATGAATGTAATATGATAAAAAAAATATTGCGCTGTCATTTCCAAATCATGATACTCACTAATAATTCAGATACTATTTAATAGTACTCAGAACAGGGGCGTAACTAGGTTTTTGTTGCAGTGTGGGAACCGCCATCTGCTTAAACGTCTTTAAAACATCTGTCTAGTGTTACTCACATTTTTGTTAACTAAAGTAAACTTTGTAGTTGTTCTAGAATAAAGTCATATAAACGCGTTACAGTATCGTAATCAGTATTTCTTCCAGAGCCCCCCCCCCCCCCCCCCCCGAAGAGATGCCTAGAAGAAACTCTGATCGTGATTATATTGCAAAATAATTGTTTAAAAACTGTCAGCGATCAGTAAGCCGGGTTTGTCTGTTTTGACGTCTAACAGGTAGCACGTACTTTAAGTTTCCTTTTTACAAATGGTGTAATTATTTCTATAATGTAAATATTTGTTTTTTAAATTGTGACCTCCCTCTCCCCTCCCATTCACTAGCTACGCCTCTAGCACAGATATATTATAAGGGGAACTAACTTATCCATGATTTATAGGATACAACACAACCACACCAACAATATATCATGGCAACATTTGGGCTGATATTTTCTTTGTTCAACATTTCTTTATGTAAGCCCTGCTAGGGGGGGGGGGGGAATAACTAAAATCTACCCTCTAGGCTTAACTAACTACTAGTGTCCGGTCAGTGCAAGCCCGGCTAAACACAACCACTGTCTAACCAAGAACTAGCAACTTCAAAATAACGTGTAAAACAAAGTCATTGTAGAACCAATCTTTGCTACTCAAGGAGCAGCCCGAAGCCATTGGTCTACCTATACAACATCCATATTGATAACACTGAAGTTAACACACTCCGCTAAGGCCCCAAAAAAGGCAGACACAAAGCAAGTGACTCAACATGACATTGCACGAAACAGCACACATATTAATTTTAAGCAACCTAAAACTCGAGGCAACTAAAATATACTCATTACTGTCTAAAACAACCGACTATTGACTAAGCCAATCCTAGTCATCGTGGGGAACCCACAATAACAACACATCATAATAAAGTAAAACAATCAAGTAAAATGCACACACGCATTCGCACCAGTTTAGGAAACCTCCTACACATAACGATATAAAGCACGTGGTCTAAAACACACGCCAAGCGTTTAGAAAATACAAAAACACATTTCAAATCTTTCAAAAAGAACACACCACGTGTATACCAGACACCGATGCTCACTATCTCGTTTTAGACGAAAATGAAAGAAAGCGAGAAACATCGGCAGTCGCATTCATACAAATCACTCATATAAAAGTAAAATAAAAAAACAAATACTTGCTAGCACGAGGTGCCCACACAGAAACTGACCCGATCTACATTTCGCATCGGGTCAAAAAGAAAGAAATTATCCGATCGGTCAGTTTTTATACTTACCGCTTCTGGCGGAAGGGTAAACCCCGTAGCCGCTATCCAGTGGACCATTCACGCACAGATTCGCACACAATAAAATAATACAAAATAAATAATCCATTCACCCGTTCACATTTAGAAAGAATTTTATACAATTTCAAGCTACTATTTATTAATTATGTTTTCCAGTCAAAAACATCTTTACACTTATATAAGATAATTATTCATTGAGTGAGTCATAAAATGGCTAGACATTGTTTTGTATTTTAACTTCGTCCTTGAACGGAACCCAGTACTGAGCAGTGGTGGATTTTAGGGGAGGCTGAGAGGCAGTAGCCTGAGGCCCCGGAGCTTTAGGGGGCGACAAATTTTACTCATACAAACCATAGTTAATTTCATTTGACTACATAAAGCCAAGCCTTATTAGTGACTGCTATCTTTCAGGCTAAAAAAATGAAGCTTTTCTGGAAACCGATTCAGTATTTTAATGGATTTTTAAAACAGCAAAAATTAAAATTGTGCTATGTTTGATTGTAATATCACGTTAATTAAAAGATATGTAATTATAATACAAAGTACCTAATGATCAACGTTACAAATTAGTATCGTTTGAGTGAATTTGCAGTTTTAGGCTTATTTCAGAAGGTTAATGAGAGTACATTTCTAAAATACTTAACATGGGGTTCGTTGAAACTTTGTAATTACTAAGTAAATATTCGGTTGTAGCTTTTTGCGTTTTTGTCCACCCTCCTAACCTCTCCCTAACACTGAAGACTGTCGTCCATTTCCAGTGCCTGATTAATTTCAAACCCTATGAAACTCTGTCAACGTCTGTTTTACGGAAGTTTTAAAGATATTGTCGGATATTTTCTGATTATGTAAATATGATGTGTTTATATTTTATGGAAGACACTTTTTTTTTCTCTTTATATCTAACACGTTGATAACATTTTGAAAAAAAAAACAAGTGTCTTAAACTTCATATAGGTTATTGGTTACTATTGGTAATATTGTCAAACAGAGTTGTTGTACACGAGAATGAAGATTGGTGAATAGACAATAGTCAGTACAATGTACCTGAGTCGCCTCAGCTACAGTGAATACCTGACTCTAGTAGTTAAAAATAAAAAATTGCCCAATGGAATGGAATGGCGTATCTGCTATTCTATATGAACTTAAAAGAACTGACAATTACATTAAATTCGTAATTGCTTACAATGAAGTTTGAAAATACAATTTTAATATAGTATACAAACTATATTTCACGTCCCACATAGTATGCAGCAAGTTAATCGTGTGGGCAAAGAAAACAACAAAATTATTAATGCAATATAATTATTTTCTCTATTATTTTTCAGGTGTGTATTTGACGAACTGCACCACTGAAAAGCACCATATATCGATTGTAAATTTTAATGACGATACGATAGGACAGGCATACAGTTTTTTGGAAACATTTTTGAAGAGTTTTATATCAAATACAGATACCGACTTTGAGAGGGTCCAAGTTACTTGTATGAAGAATGCCCATGGAGATGAAGAGAACTGCTCTGAAGGATGTATGGGGATATTACCAGCTGATAAGTTCCCGTTCAATATTTCTTGTGTACCATCTAACAAAAAAGACTGGCTGATAAATCACATCCGAGAGACTCAAACAATAACAGTTTGCATTTCACCTCCGTCTGTGAACACAATTGACTCAAATTTTTACGCACACTTGTTGTTGCTATCTAAGCACACCTTTGTTTTAGGTGCTCACACTTCCAATGATTTTTATGAAGGCGTAACTTGGGTAAATCTAGAAACACCTCTACAAGATATCGATCGGCCTACACTGATATGCACTGACTGCAAACCTGACTGGACATCATTTATAAATCCCACAACAAAGACACTTGAATCCTGTTATTTTGTTCAATATTTCAATGGAAGTTTAACACAAGCTGGTGATCTGTGTAAAAATATGCAGGGGAATATGGTTACCATAGAAACGGAATCAGAGTTCCAGATCGTACAAGACCTTCTTAAGACAGCACTGGATGACTCAGGTCCAGAGACTTGGTGTAGACAACACAACAACAGTGTGAGTCTGGCCGTGAACCTAACTCGACATGGGAAATATTTTAGGTGGGGTGAAGGTCAACCAATGGTTATCTCTGCGCATTGGTCACCAAATCTTGAAGAAAGTGGAGATTGTGTCACGTGGATTTTATCACGTGATGCAAGTGGCTACATTAAAACATGGCGTCAAGTTGATTGTGAAGTTACAGATCGATTTGTTGTCATATGTGAGGTGGAAACGTTTCTAAAACGTAACCCAAGATATCTAGCGATGGGGAATGAGTTTATAGAATACAATCAGGACGTCGTCTCTGTCGCAGCTTATTTTGAGGATGACTTTTTCCATAGTTGGTTTGATGAAAAGATCTATTATTACATCGACAGATTTTACTGTGACGATATATCTTCCAAATCTATAGCTTATTCCTTTGTCTGTGACAACAAAAAAGATTGTCCAAATGGTAGAGACGAAGAGGGTTGTACAGGAGACAAAGACAAGATCTGGTTTTACAATTCAACTCAGAACAACTTTAAAAGAACAGATGGAAGCAACACACGTCGATTCGAGACAATCAAACATCCGTCTTGTTTTGATCTAAAACAGCCGTTACATGAATTGTGTAATTTACAATCAGTTGTTTACGGTTTGTTTGAAAACAAAATTAACGTAACAAATACTGTACCAGACAACAGTACGCTGTCTGCACTATGGCTTGATATGCTGCCATGCAGTGAAGGTTCCACTCCTGTTGATACAATACGATCAAACCATACTATGAAATGCGCTTTGGCCCCTAAATGTTTGTACATTAAATCCTGCGAAGGTGACGTCATAGGTTGCCATAATATGATCCACCTACAGAACTGTACAACATACAAATGTCCATCTGGCTACTCTAAATGTCCTATTTCTTATTGTATCCCAGAGACTTACGTCAAAGACGGGACACAGGATTGTCCACAGGGAGAAGATGAAAACAAGCTGATGTTGAAGTGTTTCAATACGTCACAGTATGTTTTCCTAGAGAACGTTTGTGATGGCTACATAGATTGTCCTAATGGTGACGATGAAATTAATTGCAATATTGAATGTTCTAACTTTTTAATATGTGTTGCAGGGATAGCAATAGTACCTGACAGATATTTTGATTTTTCAGACACACAAACATATATAGGACGTATTGATTATTCTATTCGATACCTTCGTTTTATAAGTAGAACGCTTACAGGAAACTTGTCTTCAATAACAATACAATTTAGCAATAAATCAAAACTGACAGATTTATATTGTAACTCAATGGATATTGAATCAGAGAAGTTTAATTTCTTATCAATAGCTGAAACAAACTATATAAAATATGCATACTTTAGTTTTAATAAGTTTCAAGAAATTACATCAACTGGATTTTTTTCACAATTGAAAAGACTTAAAACTCTCGACCTAATGTACAACACAGAGCTAAGAACTTTTAATTTGTCTATCCCTACACTACAGAGTTTATATTTGTCTGGTACAAAAATTCCAAGTCTTGATAAGAACATATTTGAAAAAATGAAAAATCTGAAAATATTATATCTTAGAAAGACTAAATTAACGAACTTAAACTTTATCCCTGACGGTTTTACGCTGAAAACACTTGATATCAGTGGCACTAACATGCAAGAGATAGGATCCAATTATTTTAAAAACCTGAACATTACAGGAGTTGTAAGAACATCACAGTATAAATTGTGTTGTCCACAGGCACTTGGCCCAAACATACCCGTTGAGAAGTGTCAATCTGATGACAAATCCATTTCTTCCTGTACAGACCTAATCAGGGGTGTTAGCATGAGAATTATTCTGTGGGCGATAGGTCTTATGGCCTTGGTGGGGAATATGTTTGCTCTAGCGTATAGGATGATATGGGATAGAAAAAGTTTACAGACAGTATACGGACAGTTCGTGTCCAACCTCTGTATCTCAGACATGATCATGGGCTTTTATCTCATCATGATTGGCGTGGCTGATGAGGTGTATCGGGACACTTATTTTGTCAGAGAAGACGAATGGAAATCCGGGGTTGTCTGCCAAGTGGCCGGGTTTCTGTCAACCCTCTCCAGCGAGGTCACGACGTTCTTTATCTGTCTGATAACACTGGACAGATTTCTGACACTCAGGTTCCAAGCTGGCAAGTACCGGTTCTCCACGAGGACAAAACGTGCAGCCATCATCCTCTCCTGGCTTCTTGGGTTCTCTTTAGCTTTGGTGCCAGTACTGTGCCCTGAGTGGGGAATATTCACATCCAACTCCATGTGTTTGGCATTTCCTTTAGACGCTGCTGTAAGTGGTGGACGTTATTACGCTGTGGCACTTTTCTTAGGTTTGAATTTTGTTCTGTTTCTGTCTATCATAGTCGGCCAGATTTTCATCTTACGTTCTCTCTACGCTAGAAGAACTGTTTCTACTTTCAGTACCGTAAACAATTCAAGACGAGCCCAGGACGTTCTCGTTGCTAGGCAACTGTTTCTCGTGGCCGTGACCAACTTCCTGGCCTGGGTTCCTGTGCAGATATTAGGGACACTTGCACTGGCTGGGGTTGACCTCAACAACGACGTCTACACGTGGACGGCTGTGTTGGTTTTACCCCTGAACTCGGCCTTGAATCCTTTAGTATACTCTTTCCCAAGACTGTACAACCTGTTTCTGTCTCTAAAAAATGCTTGTTGCAAATAAAACGGGCTGTGACATTTCGTGCATGCGTCTGTATGTATTTACAGTTCCTCTTATACTATATGCATTTAGTGTTCTGATAGAGTTGAAATAAAAAAGTATAGTACATTATATGATAATACGCGTATTATTCATATAAATATATATTGTGTTATAAAAAAATTAAAAAACTAAACCTCTAATTTTGAATTGTTTCACTAAGCTTTAAATACATAGTTTCTCACCATTTCTTAATATTTCAAAATTAATACATAACATTTCACTAAGTTTACATTAGATAAAGGCTATGTTAATATTTAGGGTAATTTAATATATATATATATATATATATATATATATATATATATATATATATATATATATATATATATATATATATATATATATATCAAGAGCCATTTCAGACTTTAGACGGTCATCATGAGGCGACATTGCATATATATATATATATATATATATATATATATATATATATATATATATATATATATATATATATATATATATATATATATATATATAAACATTGAAGCATTATATATATATATATATATTTCTCATTATAATATAATACTTTACTTTCGATTACATATCTGTGTATTGTTAGTTTTTGCATAAACTGTTGTACAACTTATATCCGTTACATGTGTCGTTTTTTACTACAGTTTTACTTAAAAATTGATGTTGCTTGTAACACACTAGTTGGAAAAGTGCACTTTAATTAAAAGATGATTTTATGTTTCAATTATAATTGTATGTAAAGAAATGTACATAAGTATGTCTCTCATTCATCATTAGTCTTGTAACAAGGTTACATTTATTCGCTTTTAACAGCTTTATGGTGGTTATGCTTTGATATGTTTTTGCATATATTTTTTAAAAATATACCCAAGTATAAAACGCTAAGTGTATAATTACACATCTTTCTATAAAAGTTGACACATCTTATTTTTTTCACATATATATATATATATATATATATATATATATATATATATATATATATATATATATATATATATATATATATATATATATATAAGAGAGAGTTTAATTGATTCTGGTACACTTTTATATATGATTTATTTAATATTACTTTTATACATTTTTTCTTCACACATTGTCATGCTTTTGAAAATCCAGTTGCAAATAAGATCTTTTTTTAAATCTTCACAAATATATCTTAAAATTACGTGAATAGCTGGTAAGATTGTTTACAGTTCATATATATATATATATATATATATATATATATATATATATATATATATATAAATTGGCTAGTATCCCGTAACAGCTTCTGTTCCACTACTTCAAAATTGATAAGAAAACAGATTAAAATTTTGTAAAACCTAACCCTTGTAAAATGAACTTTTAAAATAAATTTTCCACCTCTTTAAGTATGCCCCCGAGACGACTGTCCCCTCCCTCTTCGCCCCACCTGTTGTGCGACTAGATTTTATTTTCATTAAATTCTATTTTTAACCAAAATAATAACGTACAACTGAAGTTTTTATAAGAAAAAATTCCATCCTTAATGCCAATATATTTTTGTAAAATTATATAGGTCCATAACACTTCATTGGTTTATGTTCACGATTAAAGGCCGGTCAACTAACCATTATCTTCACTCAAATAAGAATCTAAACTTTTATTGTATTGGTAGTTTTTACTTCATATTACGTATTGTTTAATGTTGAATTTTTAATAACTGTTCTAATGTATACTTCTTAAAACTATAATTCTAAATCAAAATACATTTTTAAATATGTTTGATGTTTATTTTAGGTGTTTTTGATGTTTTGTTACAGATTCCTAATTGATAAATTGTTTATGACAGATACTTTTTTGATATTTCAATGTAAACATATAATGAAATATAAATGTATGAACAAAAAAGAAACATAATGCACTACAAATTTAGTAACAACTATAAAAGTTTGCGTTTGCTTTTCTTGCTTGTAGCGAACTGGGAGACTTTAGGTCGTCCCCTGCATCGAAATGTCACCTCATGTCCAAACCAGCTTACGTCATGCAAGGTGTGAGTAGGCAGAATCTTTTCTATAAATATAGGTGGCTAGTGGCTGGTAACATTGAGGTGAGCAATGCTTCATCATATTCTGGTTCGCCAAGGCTAAAGAGCACTGTTTCCGGTAATTGTAACCGTACGAGCAAGAAGTTAATTATAGAAAAAAAAAGATTAGTAGAAATTAAGATGGACGTAAATAATGATGGGTGTAGTTGGTTTAGTCTGGGGTTTAGGAAATACAGAAATCAGAGGCGTAGCTTGACATTCCGGTGCCTTGGGCGGACTTTCAATTTTGTGCTCCCTTCGTCCCATTTAAAGATAGTTTTCCAGTTGGTGAAAACGACCTCTACCCCCACACTTGGAAATGTTTGTGCCGCTACTCACCAGCTACTCTCCCGTAACAGTTTCTGTTTCGCTGCCTCAAATATGATAAAGAAAGCAGTTTAAAAGTTTGTAAACCCTAAGCCTTGTAAAATGAGATTTTAAATTAAACCTGCTCCCCTTTAAGTCGGCTCCCTCCCCGCCACACCCACTGTGCGTAGCTGGAAACAACTAGATTTTATTTTCATAAAATTTTTTTTTTACAAAAATAATTTTTTATGTATTTATGGAAAATGATATTGGTCGATAACTCTTCATTGGTTTCAATTCACGCTTAAAGGCCGGTCAACCATAATTTTAACTCAAATAAGAATCTAAACTTTCAATGTATTTGTAGTTTTTACATCATATTACGTATTTTTTAACGTTGGATATTAAATTACTGTTCTAATGTATACTTTTTAAAAATATAATTCTTAACCTAAATAAATTTTAAAATATGTTTGATGATTATGTTCGGTATTTTTGATGTTTTATTACAGATTCTTAATTAACATATATTTTTCTTACAGATACTATTTTTATTTTATTTTTTAATGTAAACACTTAATGAGATATAAATGTGTTAACAAAAAAAGCATAATGCACTACAATTAAATAACAACTATGTTACATACATATCGAGTACATTGTTCTTGATTGTCAAACTCCACATACCAATGCACACTATTTGTCAACAATTTTTTATCTATAATAAAATATATTGGTTCGAAAACGTTTCAAGTGATTTTTTTTTAAATTTTTTCTTAGTCCATAAGTTTTAAAAAGTACATTTCTTAGATATAAAGTATCTATATTTTCACTGATATTACATACATAAATATTTTTAAAAAAATGAATATTAAAATACGTGTTATAACATTAATATTTTTTATTTAAAGAAAACAACAGAATATACAACTGCATTTTAGTACAGGCTATTATATCTAATATTGTTTATAAAACACATTAATTTTATTTCAGCATGAAAACATCGCTTGTATTGGACATGTAATACATGACGTAGCTAAGTTATATACACGTACATTTTTTTTAAAGTTGTCACAAACGTAAAGACAGCGGTTTGCACACGTAAAACGACAACAACTACGAGAACAGGTCTCATTCCGTAATACAATAAACACTACCGAGTGCTACAGATACTTACAATGCTAGAGAGCACCTGTCACTCGATAAAAAAGCTTACACACACACAAACACAGACACACATACACATACACACATTCACACTTACATAAACACACATGGCCAGGGTCAACTACAGGTATTTGAAAACACACTTTGGATAAGAGTAAAACTGCCTCAAAAAGATGAATAAGCAAACATCAAGTTGTTTATTTTACAATCAGAATCATAGCTTTTGAAACAGGTAATGCTCTATGACAGTGGCGTAGCGAGGTCGGGTGTCACCCGGTGCTGCACTTAATGGAGTCACCGCCCAGAGGCGTAGCGACCCCTCCCGAGGACAAACACATTTTGCAATTTTTTGCCTTGGTGTCACCCCCCTAAATGGTGTCACCCGGTGCGGTCCACACCCCCCTGTGTTAGAAGGAATGCACAAATTACAAAGACAAAGGAAATAATCTAACAAAACAAGACCAACAAATCAGAAAAACATTACTACTTTTAGCATTTTATTGACGCCGCTATGGGTTTGGTCCACGTTATTGTTGACATTTTGACGTGTATAAAGTACACCCACACACAATCTAAAAATAAAAAGTTTCAAGGTTTGTGTATAGCACTAGCAGGTAGGACGAATGTAGGCCAAGGCTGAATACTCAGAAAAACAGTTCTACTTTCACTTTCGTTTTTACATTTATTTTCGAGCCACTATGAATGTAAAGGTCAACAGATAACGCAAAATACACGTACGAAAAATGAAAACTTTTTATTGATTATATTGATCGTATGATTTTTAAAATTGAAATTATCTTACTTAAGTCATAAGTCGTAAATAGGGTTTGTATATACATATTATACTACATTTCATTAATTGACTGCATCCATTGATAGTTGTGAACGTCAGTCGTACATGTTGCGATAACAATATAACGTCTTATAGATACAGACATAACTTCATGAGAATACTCTTGTTAGCTAACATAATTATATTTTAAGGTCTCACAAACAACCACATGAAAATTAGTTATTAAATTTTGCGTGTTTAAGTTTTTAATAATTAAAACTTTTGTATCGAAATGTTTATTATATATAAAAAGAATATTTTAGAGATCGGTACTATTTCAAATGTTGAGTAAAAAAACACATCTAATTATTTTGTATTGTTTCAATCTATTAACTTTTTTAAAGCGTTTTGAAACCCTTGAATTGTTTCAATTTTATTTCTTTTATGCAGTATAATATAGTTAGCTTGCACTTTTTACTCCCACCCCCACTGTATGTGGGCCGTGGTTTTCCGTTTCTTACGTGTCTGTTCCCATCAAAATTCCTGTTACTGTTGAAAACAGTGCACTTTAGAGTTCACACATAAAAGGAATTTCCGTTTCTATTTCTTTTTCCTAGAACTGACGTGGCTACGAAGTTCGATAAAATTTCACATAAAAACCCAACAGCTCAGCGCAGTTTTTCCCCAGTGTCTGCCCACATTGAGGTAACTACGCTTTGAGAATTTGGACCATCTATTTGATACTTCGTCTGTTATCAGCTAGCAGTTAGATAAGAGTTTGGAGTTTGGAGCTTACAGCTGTGACTATTTGTAAAGGTTACATTTTTTTTACATTTTTATAGTAATTTAAAGTAAATTATCAGTTTTGTTCTTTAAGTATTTTTAAGTATAACCGTGGTAAAGTTGTGTTAAAATGGGCAGGACAGTTTTCTCACTTGTTCTTAATTTTAATATTGAAAATGATTTCCTACATCAGTAAAACGTAATACGTGTTAACATGTCATGCGCCATTTAAGTAGTTGACTCCGATTCCAGCCTTTTGTTCTTTTCTGGATTTACTTCCATAGCCTTGGTCCATCCATAAACAAACTGTAAGCCAGCATTTCTTTGATTTTGGAGTTGTCTCTAGATGAGTTGCTGCTCCAATCTAATGTTACCCTATGCAGTGGTATAATATTGTGTAGTAAGCATATTCTCATTTAGTAAAATCGTAGCCTAATCGTTATGTAGTAGAACCTGTTCACAAGGTTATCCACAATTGTAAATTTGCAGTTTATTCTTTTCTTTTTTACTAGTACCATAATTATAATGTCCATTTTAGTCTTCTTTGTATTAAAATGGACAAAATATATAAACGTGTAGGCCTATAAATGCACTTTTCTTAAATTTGAATAGTATTTTTTGTGATAGAGTAATTAATTATGGGCATTATAAATGTAAGATATTCACATATAAAATGTGAACCACTTACTCACATTTTTCTTTTTGTAAAGATAATTTACAGAATTTCATAGATTCTTATGAATATATGATACAAATACTAAACGGAATTATGTTGGCTTATATTTGTATAAGTATATATATATATATATATATATATATATATATATATATATATATATATAGGACAAACTGACTATTGATATAAATAGATAAGTACATATAATGTTCATATATATTTTTTCATATAGAACAATGGACTCAACCTCAAGAGGAACTGTCGGCTATTTGTCTTATGCAAAAGACAGGGAACCACAGTTCCCAACAAACTGGAGCCCATATCAACAGTCATCTTTTCTTGTAGATGTTGATCAATCCACTCAATCGATAATCAGCGACCTAGTTGTGAGAACTTGGGACAGAGAACCATACTACCTGGGAAGAGATGCCGCAGGTTTGGACCGCAATTCTAAAATTTCCATCACCAAAGTGGAGAGGATTGAGAACAGGGCGCTGTACTCCGCTTACAGAAATGCCAAGTTGAAGCTAATGCAGGACCAGATAGATAAAAGGGGTATCTGCACCCCCATTGAAAGTTTGCCGAATTCTGGCGGGGGTATTCAGACGACAGAACTCCTGCCTAGCCATTTTACGCAGAGTTTGTGCAGTGAGATTAACGAGCATTACCTGTTCCATGGGACGACCTTCGACAGGATTGGTGGACTGTCCAGTGGGGGTTTTAAAATCAACAAGTCTGACCAGAATGGGATGGTTGGCCAGGGGATCTACCAGGCGGAGATGTCCCGGAAAGCTGATCAATATGCCGGTTAGGATTTTTTTTTTATTCCTTATTGGGTTTTTAATTAATTTAAACTAATTTTAACCAATACTTTATTTTTTCTTGAACACTGCATATAGATCTTTCAACGACCTATATAGAGAAACAAAAGAAAACAAATAAAATCATAAATTGTTCAACACAATAGGGCTGGTAAGTAGGTCACCAACCAGTTCTATGGCTCATGCAGGTTTTATTGAGCCGTAGAGCTGGTTGGTGACCTACTTACCTGCCCTATTAAACACAAATATCATCACAAATATTTTTTTTAAATCCCTTTG
Source organism: Physella acuta (assembly GCF_028476545.2). Lineage (NCBI taxonomy): Eukaryota > Metazoa > Mollusca > Gastropoda > Physidae > Physella > Physella acuta. The sequence goes on along the minus strand of NW_026731957.1, from coordinate 626,764 downwards.
TTATATAAGTTTTTTTTTAAAACCTTTCCTTCAGATCCTAAACATGAGCGCAGTCCAGATGGCTATAGGTTGAAACTAATCCTCAGTCGCACCTTGCTAGGAAATGTCACTGTTCTTGACAGTAAGATCTTATATAATTTGGCTATATATATATATATATATATATATATATATATATATATATATATACTTAAAATATTCGGCGGTTTCAATGCAATGCCATAAAGCTCTGATAGCACCAATATCGTTTGTGTAAGTAGCTGATGAAATTCTGGGCCACCTTATGGCATCTGATAATATTTGATTTACACAATTGAGACACCCACGTTCATCAAACAGTTTTGCTATGTTGATTCAACTAACACACACTACTTGACACAAGACAACGAGGTGTCATATTCAGTGTTTTTTCCAGACTTTTTTCTCCGGGGGGGCACTAGAAATTTTCGGGGGGGGGGGGGGGGCGGTAGACTTTCTCCGGGGGGGGGCGGACACTGTTAAAAGTATATATTTTCTATGTAAATTATATAAATTTCATTTCGTTAGGGGGGGGGGGGCGGTAGAAGCCCCCCCCCCCCCCCGAAGAGATGCCTGGAAGAAACTCTGGTCCTATTATTAGCAAGTCTTTGATCATTTTGTCTGTACTCCCACACAGGACCTGACAACTACTACCGACCGACCGGTCCCTTCAACTCAGTTGTAGCAAACATCAAACATAAGATGTTCCGGGAGTTTGTCGTGTATGAAGATGGTCTGGTTTATCCGGAGTACGTCGTCACCTACAAGCGGGTATAGACAACACGTGATCATGTTAGACCTCTGTTGGCGACTCAATGTTTGTTTTTGTTTCTGTTCGATATCTTAGTGTTTAGATGTATTGTATCAAAATAGTTTTAGATGTTATCGAAGAATTTTAGTATCGAACTTCGAAGAATAACAAAAAGAAAAGAGATGTTTGTGATTATTAATTTGCAGTTTTTCAACAGAATGAAGAATGTCGTATTCGTTACTATTATTATAGAAAACATGTATTTTTCTTTAAAAAAAAAAACGGATCAGAAAATTACGGATTAAATATTTAATACTTAAATGACGAGTATTCAATGAAAAACATAATTGTTATTAAAATACTGTATTGTTTCTGTAAATTGTTTTTTAATTTAAAAAATGAATAAATTCCTTATCAAAATAAAATATTTAAAAACATTTCTTGAATTCTATTGTATGATGTTATTTATGGATTGATATGTGGGTGTCTGTTTGAGTGTATGATGTTATTTCACCTTTCTGAAATGACGAGTAATTACTATTTAATTTAAATACAACTGATTATGTTAATTTCCTACCATAATTAAATACATTTTAACAATTCAGATAGATACACATGGTCACATTATATAACAAAATACCATCTTCTACAAATATTTATTTATTTAATTTCAATGCTTCTAAATTTAGGGTCAGAAGAACCTTTACATTCTGTTATATGCAAATCAGGCTACAGATATGTATATAGTAGTAACGTTTTTTTTTTAAATTTACTTTATAGTATAAGAATAAAGAAAACTACAAAAAGACAACAATAAACAAACAACAACAACAAACAAAATAAAACAGATCACTTCTCTATCTCGTTACAAAGTTTTTAATCTTAAATAGTTGTAATATATTCATTGTTTCACTGTATCAAATAGATAAAATATAAAACTTCTGAGAAATATAATACAGCATAACCCTTAGAGGTAAAAAACCAAAAGTTCATTTCCAGGAATTTCCAGGATAAAAATAATCTCTGCGACCACGTCAAAAAAAAATCGTTATCAGAGTGTGACGGTTTGTCGTCAGCAGAATGCCAAGAATTATTGACGTGTGTGTATCAGTTACTAGGAACAGCTACACCTCAAATGTACACTTATGTTTGTCATTTTGTATATGCCGATAGTGTAGATGTATTTGTTGCAACTGGTGACTAAGTTTTAAGATAGGTGAGTTTTTTATTTTATTATAAAAGTAAACATGTATATAGAAGTCACTGCTGATTAGATATTTGCCTGATAATTACATACCCATAGTTTTTGGACCAGTTAGCAATGTGACTAATAACCACACATCGGTCTATCTAGAAAACAGAAAATATAAACCGAAATTTGTAGTCACATGTCAAAGCCGAATGGAACCAAGATCTTAATAGACAATAATTTCTTGGAGGACTAGTTTAAGTTAATGATGAGTTAATTAAAAGCTTAATTTATCAAAGGATTTTCGTTTATTTATATCATTATTCTAAATTAAGTTTATTTTATATATAATGATTACTATATAACTACATATATTGTTGTTTATATATAAATATTATTACTTAATAATAGTAATGTCTTTATGTGATGTTTTTCAATATAAAACAAAACCAAGTGTACGACCCAGTCAGTTTAATTTAATCTCTGTGGCACTTGTATATGTTATAATTAATCTCATAAAGACATAATAATAATACGAACATATATATATATATATATATATATATATATATATATATATATATATATATATATATATATATATATATATATATATAATGTATTGCAAGTCGTAGTGAAATAATTTTAATTGTGACATACATACACAGTTCAGAGAAATGCTTCAGCCTTGGATGATTTTTTTTTTACATTATTTGTTAGAGTCAACGCGGAAGTGAAATACATAACGATGTCTTACGGACATAGGTCTTTGGAGTATTTGAAAACACTGGCTGAGGAAGAAACTCCTCCTTTTTGGCGGAACATCAATTTAGGTTTAAAGCCAAAAATATTAGTCGATGTTGATAGAGTAACGAAAGCAGCGATAGAAAGACTGGTTAAAGATACATGGGACCCTCATCTTGTTGGGAAAGGGGCGGACGCAGGGGGACTAACCCATTCCAATCTGGTAGTGGTCCAGGTACAGCGAATTGAGAACCCCCGACTTTTCACCGCTTACAATGATGAAAGAAAACGGTTGCTGAATAAATTGATTATCATGGGTTACACAAGTGCTAGGCCGATTGAAAATATACCCAAATCAAGCGGTGAGGTAGCAACCACAGAATATTTAGATGAAATATTGAAGAAAGATTTGTTTCCTGAAATAAACGAGCACTATCTACTTCATGGTACCAAGTTTTTTAGAATTGGAAGTATCATTACACAAGGACTAGATCCTAAGTATACTGACTCAAGAGCTATGTTTGGGAAAGGCGTCTACACCGCTGAAAAATCAACCAAAGCCGACCAGTATGCAGGTAGATAGGATAATTTTTTAAATGTATTTTAAATGGTGATTCTATGTAAACCACCGAATAAACGTTGCTGCCTCGAAAGGTGTGTAAACTCGCAGCTTTAATCCCACGCTACATAAGTCCCATGTGACGTCGTGGTTGGGTGGTGCAGCGTACGACTGCTAACCCGATAGTTTCGAGTTCGGTTCCTGGCTCGACCCCTTTAGACGGACCTGAGTCTACCCAGCTCTGATGGGTACCTGGCTCAAGTTTGGAAAAGTATCAGCGGTTGGGTATAGTGTTGTCCACATTATCTCTTCTTAGCCGTAGTTTCCAGAAATAAGCCATCTTTAATTTCTTTACCCCATGTAGAACGCCCCTGAGTACACCCAGTTCAGATGAGTACCTGATTAAAGTTGGGGATAATAAAGATGAGTGGGCAACAGAATGACCAAACCATTCCTTTATGTGAAAACGATTTCATCTATCTTCTGGACCGCTATGTTTGAAAGGGGAACATTTTTTTACTCACGATATTAAGTGCACATGTTCCAACTAATTCAAATTTATAAAGCGGTTGTCAATATAATTTTATCGACAATAGTATCCAACCAAATGATCACAAGACAAAGCCATGATTAACTAGAAATTATCTTCATCATCTCGTGCTCAAGACACATGGGGAAGATGAAGTAAAGTTTATCTGTTTCAGAGACCTCGGCTTATAAAGAGATAGTGTGGTCAGCCCTATTATCAGCCGCCTTTGCTTTCCCTAACGTGAGTTAAGTACCCATTAGAGCTGGATGGACTCAGGGACGTTTTACTGACTTGAACCCGGATTCTATCTCCAGACTTTCGGGTTAGCAGTCTAGCTCTCTACCGCTAGGTTACACAGTTGAACTAGAAATAAAAAAAACCCAAAATAATCACTGCAACATTTATTGATAAATCCCACGTTAAATATTGATCATTCAGCGCTCAACAGAGCTTTTCCAATGAAAAATAACTTTTCACTTTTACGCATTATATCTGTAACCATTTTAAGAACAACCTAATAATAGCTCAATGGTGTGTAAACTTTCATCTGTGTAGACGAACCAGAGAAGCGACGCCCACACAAATGGCGAAACAAGCTCATCCTGTCTCGTATGCTACTGGGCAATGTCTTTTTGTGTAGCGAAAATCACAAGACTTTAAAAGACAAAGGTAATTTTTAAATTCTGTTACTAAATAATCTATACTGAAACAAATTCCTTAGTTGACTTTTTTAAAATAGGAATAAAACTAAAACAAATATCCTACTCCAAAAGTTAAATTATTTGAGTTTGTTAATCCGAACCAGAGTTTCTCCCAGGCATCTTTATGGGGGGGGGGGGGTGAGGCCGAACAAAGTCTAGCGCCCCCCCCCCCCCCGAACGAAGTGGAATTTATATAGAAAATATATACTTTTAACAAGACCACCCCCCATTTCAGTCCGCCCCCCCCCCCCGCAAATTTCAACTGCCCCCCCCCCCCTGAAGTATATAAAGTTTGGAAGAAACACTGATCCAAACTTGATCAATGCGATGTGATCGTGATCGCTTGTACAATCTATTGATTACCAGGCTCCGTGTGATTCTCTATGCCAAGTAACAAGCACATATTTTATTTTCAGACGGACCAAAGTTGTCCGGACCTCCGTGCATCGAGTGTTTGGAAGACAGGTGCATCTGTAGGTCAACACAGCCTCGTTTTGACTCCGTCATGGGAGACCGAAGCTGGAGGTTTAGAGAGTTTGTTGTATACAACAAGAACCAAATTTACCCTGAATATGTAATCACGTACAAAAGAGCATAAGTTCAAAGCTAATTATCTAAACTATAAAGTCAGGAAAGAAGTTATTTTGTTCGTTAAGGTTAAAACAAAATTTTCATATGTATTAGTTATTAGACAATGCAAATATAAATACAGGCTAACCATTTGAAAAAAAAGCTCAAACCTTTGATGCAGGAGAAAAAAATATTTAAACTTGGAAAATGAAGTAGAAATAAAAAGTACAACAACCGTAAATAGTTTTATTTATTAAATCTAACTGCTAACATTTTTTATTTTTATTTAATACTACTTGTATCAGTCTATTTACACCTTCTGATTTAGTGTATTTTGTTCAGTCTCAATTTTTATTGAATGGTGTGTTTATTAAACGTATTTATTTTTACCTAAATTGTTTGTATATGTTTTTATTCTGAATATTTAGAAAAAAGATTAATTAAATCAATTACAGAGATAAAAGGAATAATAACAGATAACCTATATATATATATATATATATATATATATATATATATATATATATATATACATATATACATATATATATATATATATATATATATATATATATATAATATTAATTTTATATATAAAATACATTAGGAAGTTATATCAACTTAATGCTAAAAACTTCTATATTGCATATCACGCCTAACACAATACAAAACTAAAGACATTTCATACCACTATTCAGTGGCGTCTCTAGGTCGGGTGTCACCCTGTGCGTTCTGTACCACCCGCCCACAACACCTGCGACGACACTGCCACTATTCATCCCGCCAACCTCTACTGTAATAACATAACAACCATACCACGCAATGAACCAACCTTACCTTACTAAGTTTTGTTATAAAACAATCATAATATGCACGATACAATAGCAAGTCAATAAAATAAATAAAAACTTTGTATACAATTTAATTGATTTGCTTAGTGTTTTAATTCTTGTTTCAAAATCAACATCAAGCTTACTTATAAAAGCTTAATTTGTTTTAAGTATAAAATATCTTCAAAAGTAACAACAAAATGTGTACTGTTTAGCCTAGCTTAGGGAAGATAACATTATGATATGGTTTACAACTCGCCATATAAAAAAAGAACATGGTTTACAACTCGCCATATAAAAAAGAACATTGTTTACAACTCGCTATATAAAAAAGAACATTGTTTACAACTCGCCATATAAAAAAGAACATGGTTTTACAGCTCGACATATAAAAAAGAACATTGTTTACAACTCGACATATAAAAAAGAACATGGTATTGCAAATCTAGCTTTCCTGAAACTGAAATCGCAACTAGGGAGGTACTTCCCTTCATAAAATTCTGACATTAAAGCTAAAAATAGTTAACGGAAATTTTAGAATTTTATCAATAGACCCTACTGAGAATAGTCTCGAAATTATTCGAGAGGAACATTAAATATTAAAACAATTATCCTTTATGTGCTTAAAATTAATATGGTTATGCAATCCTGATGGTTTGATTTTTGTTGGAAAATAATAAAGAGAGGATATATTTTACGTTTTAGTATTTTCTTTACTTAAACACGATTTTAAAAAAGGCATCAGCAGTTTCGTTTTCACGTGGTAATGGCGATATAAACGAAGACATCCTGGTATTTGATAGGCTAGAGTCAATTGTATCCTACAAAATCCTACAGGTTGGCGATGGATTCTTTGGTGGAAGAATCCACATCCACCAACACAGACCATCCGCTACCACCCGTGCTCTGGTTCCGTGGAATATCTGTCTCGGTCTCTGCGAGGTGTGTTGGTTGCTCTATAGTCTCTCTCTTGGGAGTGTTGTGGGAATACATCTCGCTGGAACTATAACTAGGTCAAAAGGTATCCCCGCCACCTGTGTTCCAGGGCCTTGGGATTCCTGGCTCTGTTTGAGCAGATTGTCTTGGGCGCTCGACATATCGATTGGAAGTGTTGGAGGAATGCATCTCGCTAGAACTAAAAATAGAGAGAGATGTAACACTGGTCTTTGTCGAAAATATTGTTACCACTAACCTTGACCTTAACCCTGGAATCAATTAGTTATCCCTTTGCTCAATTAACGTTATTCTTGACCATCTCTAACACACACACACACACACAAACACACACACACACACATTACAAAATATGTAATTCTTTATTTTAAAGTTGGGCTACTGTTTTTAACCCTTTCCCCGGCGACTGGGTGTAATCGACCCGAAGTCGCTATATTTTTGCTCATATCTCGAGTCTCGTTTTATAAATTTTTCTGGGCCTCATTCCCATCTATAAGGTGGTTGGGATGAACTCATTGGAGGTTGTAAATTTTAAAAATATGCGTAAAAAATTTTTTTATGAGGGTTTGAAATTTTTTTATACGGTCCCTGGCAACTGGGTGCTACACACCCGTACACAATTTTGAATGGAAAAAATATTTATAACTTATAAACTGGCTTCTAACAATTTGTTTTTACTCATTGTGGGTTAAGTCATTGTGTTACATTTTCAAAGTTTAACTATAAATTAACAATCCGAAGGTATTTGAGTAACAAAAATATCAAACCGGATTGAAGTAATCAACTTTAGTAATAAAATAATAGAACATTAACATGTCTTAATCACTTGCACCTCAGAGAGCACAGTTGTTAGATACAATTAAAATAACTGGACATTTCCTCTTGCTGGCAGGGAACTTTAGTTTTCTTTGACAAAATATGGGCATTCTTTTAGTGGTGTTACATGAGTCACAGGTCCAAAATATTTTAATTACATACTTATCGGAATTGCTTGGTATGTATTAGATCAGGGGTCTCCAAACTTTTCAGCCCGAGGGCCGCATTAACTATCAAATATCAGTTCGGGGGCCAGAGTTTCTTTAAGGCATCTTTTTAGCCCCCCCCCCCCCCACGAAATATAATTTATATAGAAATATATAATATAACAAATTTCAAATGTCCCCACCCCACCCGAGGTCCACGTTTGCTCTCAAATTGTTCTTCACGTATTTTATTCTTGAAAATGTTTGTTCACACAGGAATGTTGTTTCAAAATTTGAAAGGTACTTTGATGCAAAAGTTTTAATATTAGGAAAGTCTTCCTTGTGCACAAACTTATGAAAACCCATCCGCCCTTCTTTAAACGTGTCTCTAAGGAAGTCATTTTCTTGCAATTCAATGACCTCCAGCTGCACTTCATCTTTGCAACTGGCCACATTAGCTTCAAATGGGCTTTGAAACAGTCTCACTTCTTCTGCCTTTGAATCCAAGTCTGAGAACCGCTACTGAGACTGCAGCTGGAGGTCTTTAATGATCTCGTATGTAATTGACGTGGGGAACTCAGTGGTTGGTTCAACCGTAAAGACCTTGCACTGCTGAAAGTGTGTCAAGTTGTTAGCCTGTACTTGTTCCAAAAACATGACACGTTTGTATCTAAAGGCCTTTAGGTGGGTGTATAGATCAGAAACTAGATTTCACTCTGTTGTCGTTTTAGGTTCAGAAAATTTTAATGACTAGTTATGTCTGCCGCAGAGGCCAATTTCCATACCCACTCTTCATCAAACAACAATGGCTGTGACTTGCCTTTACTTTCAGGAAGTCACCTATTTCCTTTCTTAACTTAAATACGTCTGCTCAGACTAGAGCTTTCTCGCTAAATTAGCTATCTTACTGATGTAAAATAAGGTAAATCTTGCGATTTTGTGTTTGTCTCTGAACTATCTATGGTTAGATATCCTCTTTGGTAACAGTGTCATATATTCTATGTAAGGAAGCCAGCTCTTGCGTTATGTTCATGTCTTCGCACTTCTAATGAACACAAAAAGTTGAGGTGGAACAACTGTCCAGCGACTCATCCATTGCAAATGAAAATGGCGAAGCTTGCTTGCATTTGTCGCTATTAGACTCACGATGTTTTCACCAATGTCTGAAACACGGCTATAAATTGTATTTACACCCTAAGCCACATTTTCAAATTATTTTGAATTTTCTGTGCAAAGTTTCTCAGCCACATCTAACAAACATTTATTCCGTGGACAAAAAGATCGTCGCGGGCCGGATAAAATGACCTCGCGGGCCGCATCCGGCCCGCGGGCCGTAGTTTGGAGACCCCTGTATTAGATAAATCTACTCCCACCTCTAAAATCAACCACTTGCTAATTAGTAATGATCTCTCCAGAAACATAACACCTTTCTAAACTTGAATGGAATATCTACCATAATGGAAGCAAATATACCATGAGCCTGATGGACTGTTAGTGTTATTGATGTGAAGTGAATATGACCCAGAAGGTTGCTGAATTTCTTCATAGAAAATTCTGCCTTCAAAAACTTCCATAAGCAGAACTGAATTGACATACAACTAAATTGTTATTCTGCAGAGTGCCAGTGTCTCCTCTTGCTTTCTCTCCATCCCTGCTAATGCAGTCAAATATTGGTTGTATTATTTTTTGTATTCATGTACAGAAGAAATATGAGTCAGGCTGTTTATAAATTTCCTGGAATTAGCACTTCAGGCAGTGGTCTAGTGTACTGTTACTTTGTCTTTCCTGAAAATATTTCTTTTTCTTCATTTTGCACCAGCCGTTTCATTTCATTATGAATGCCAACTTGTTGACACATTATTGATAGTTGAAATGCAGTATATTGGGTAGACCTCGTCATCAGAGCTGCTTGAAACTGAACCAGCATTGTCTTCAAGTAATTATGGCTGCCATTCTTCATCTTCTTCCTTTATCATTAACACTTGAGTTTAGACAAAAGCGTTCAAGACTTGTTTCTGTTGTGTTCTCAATAACGTTTGTGACTATTTATAAACCTTACTCTCAGGGTCACAACCTGTAGAACATCCACCCCACTCCCAGTTTGATCAATTAATTGCCCAGTATTAACTTTCAAGCAGCATTACAAAGTTGTTTTGCCTTTTTGTCCTCATTCGTACTCCTAATGAGGTTAATGTCAAGTTACTCTAAAAGGCTCGAATGTCTCTATCTACATTCCAGAGCTCCCTAAAAGAGTACAAATCACTATATATGTCCTCCCACAGGCAATCTTACCCCTGCATTTCATTAACCTATTTTAACTCTAAACTACAGTTCTGTCTGTAACTGCAAGTCAGAACTCCAGCAAAGAGTATAAATCACTACATGTGTCCACCCACAGGTTAACTCTTGCTTGAGAATCCCATCAACCACTAGTATCATATTACAGCTCTCCCATTGACAACAACTTGTCTTGTGTTCCCCATGGCCTCTGTGCCCTGAATACCTCAACTGTGTCAGTATTGTTACCCACCCCACAATGAACAAAGAAAAGAATTTACTATAAGAAAGTCTTTGGGTGTGATCCACCCAGTTGCCGGGGACAGGGTACCAAATATGTTGCCGGGGAAAGGGTTAATTTATTCTAACTTCTCTTTAACTTCAATAAATAAGTATTACAATACCTAAAATCATGAGGTTAAAAATTTGAAGAAATAATTTAGAATTATAAATTCAATTTAAAAGAAATTTAACTCCAATTAAATTTAAACACATAAGTATGTATAGAGATACAGCTTAGACAACTATAATTGCACAGCTGCCAATCAATTTTGTAATGAAAAAAAAAACGTTAAACCCAGTGACTAAATTTCTATAAATGCTTTTATCATAGAAATAAAAATGTACCTTCTTTGCTGGGAATCAGGATGCTTTGGCAGACATCCAGGAAGAAAGTACACCTGAATTGTAATGTCTGTTTTGCCAAAGGCAAAGTTAATTTTCTCTTTGACATCATTCCACTTGAGTTCATCTAACCCGCATCCAATAGCTGGCATGGCCAGTTCATTAACACCCAATTCCAGACATCTGTCCCTCAGGTTCAACAGGCACTGTTTCATCTGGACTATGGTCGGTTTCTCATTGTATTTGGTTTTGGTCACTAGGTAGAAGAGGTGACGACGTCCATGTTTCAAGTCAATGACTTCACCAATATCAGCTTTTTGAGCTTTAGCCTCGTCAACACATCCAAACCTTTGTTTGAATTCAACTGCGATGCCTTTTCCCATTTGTAAATCTTTGCTGACACATTGAACAAGACTAAATGTCTCTTCACAGGAAAATAGATCACCCTCAATTTCTGTAAGTTTCATTGTTCACCAGCGAAACTTGGCTTGTATAATATTTACTTTATTAGTTATTTGCGATGTATCAAAGCAAGATATTGATTAAGTTCTCGCTTACTTTTTTTTTTAAACAGAAACCACAATCACAAAATTAAACTTCCATTTTCAGTAATACTTTTGTATTTCTAAAGTCACTGCGTTATCACCGTCTAGCTTGTAGGGGCCTACATAGACACAGAATTCACACAGTTACTTATAATCGCATAACGAAAACCCGTTCTACTTCCGTGAAATCGAAACTGAAAGTAGTGATAAAAAAATAAAAAATATAGGTAAACTATGATAACCTACGCAGTTCAAAAATGTGATAAAGAAACAATATTAAAGATAAAAGCTATCGGATAAAAATAATGATGGTGAAATAGTAGCTACCATATGTAAATTATATAATTCAATCTAAGCTGAAAATGTTAATGCAAACTTATTTTATTTTAAACAAACATAATGGCAAACCTGCTATACGCTAATATAAATACAACTATTGATTTATCTGTTACAGAAACTAGGTGGTTGTCAATGCTAAAACACTTCACAGTGTGTATATTTTCAGGTATCTATAATATATATATATATATATATATATATATATATATATATATATATATATATATATATAAAATATATATATATATATATATATATATATATATATATATATATATATATATATATATATATATATATAGGTATATGTAGATACAGGTCTATTTATAGGCTTGGGATTTACCGGTTTTAATTATAGGTATAGAGTATAGATATTTATATATATATATGTGTAGGGAGTTACACCTGACCTATTTTATAATATGGCATATTGCTCGTAGTGTCAGGTGGATTTAATCCAAGAAAGAAAGAAGAAACACATCAACCAACTATTATCTGTGTGGTTCAGCCAACAACTGCACCTTAGATCCATTAGAAACAAGAATACACATCCAACACAGGACAGTTTTTAGAACACAACTCCGCGAGCGATCCAGTCAGTTCACGAACAAGACTGACCTAGTTTTTACACAGCTACACACTTGCCAGGGGAAACCACTCTGTTTGCCAACACAGTGTTTACGTTTTATCGACCATCGTCGTAGTATATAATCTCTCTCTCTATATATATGTGTGTGTGTGTGTATTGTATATATACTTACATGAATGAATGAATTTACAAATGAACGAATGAGTAAATGAACGAATGAACGAACGAATGAACGAATGAAATAATGAATGAATTAATTAATTTACAAATGAACGAATGAATGGCTACACTTTCTGCTTTAGTATTCATCAATGTAACATGTCTATAGTTGCCTGCACATTTGTGGATAGTGCCTTTCTGTGTGTAGGTGTGACACACCATTGTTCTTTATGCTAGTTGAATCCACCCTCCCACTATATTAGTAAATGTAAACTTTTTACGCCTTTTTCATGTGGTAGGCCCCTATCTTTTATTTCCTAAGGTACCTTTTCCCCTTGGTACCTTTTTACATAGACCTGACAGTGTTCGCCAGTTTCGTTTTATTAAACCAACAACAAATACATCATTCATGCACTTTAGTTTTTTTTTTTTTTTTTGGTCAGCCACGAAAAATAATGTAAAGTTTCTCAAGGATTACGATTATTGTGGACAAGAAGTGGGGATGGGAGGGGGGTGGAGTGGCAGCAGACAGATCGTGCAAGGACGTGTAAAAATGGGAGACGGGATAGTACCACTGAACCATGGTGTTTTTGCTACTGTTTTATATAACATAAACTATCAAGCACTGGTACACATTGGGTAATTTTAGCGTAGCCTTTCCGAGCATCTGTTTCATCATGTCCACCCTTCATTTTCATTCTCATTGGCACTTTCATTGTTATTATCATGAGAAATATATATATATATATATATATATATATATATATATATATATATATATATATATATAAGAAATAAACATTAATTATTAAGTTTATTTTCAGTGCGATTAAAAACTTGTTATTATAAAAGTTTTAATTTATTCTCGAGTTTCTAGTAATTCCATTTAAAGAACTGAAACCACTAACGCTAGACTAAAAGTATTTGCTTTAAAACCCGATCAGTAGCTTGCGATTCCTAAAAGATAATTATCTACGGTCGAAGACTCCCAACCAGAGAAATCAACCAACCGTGACAAGCAGTTTAACGTCATCGATTAGCTGATCGAGTGATTGCTACTATTTTTTTTCCTGTTATCTCCCCTGTTATTATTGAATGTATATTTTAAAAAATTGAATTTTATTGTCTAACCTAATTTTTTATTAAGTTTTAAAATATATATTCTCGTATTGCCATCATAGATAAATGTATCTAGAAAATTAGTATAAAGTTTCTGCATTAAACAATTGGTTAAACTTGAGGTACAAGATGTGCCACATTTCACAAACATAAAGCAAAACAAAAACAAACAAGCAGGTATTGTGAACTGAATAAGGAACACGCCAAAAATAGATTTGAATTAAAAATCTAACATTAAAATGCTGTTTTAAAACCCTACTATTTTGATAAAATTACTTCAGTTATTTATTAAATCATCCACAGTAAGTGCAGACCAAGTCAGAGGTAATATGGGCCAAAAATATATTTTATGAGCATCGTTTACACATTCACAAATATATATTTTTTTTTAAACCAACACACATATTTTAAACTCAACTATGGAACCCACCTTCTAAAAACAATGACCAAAACATTTTCTGGGGATGTTCATAGTTACAGTTTACTGTTACAGATACCACACACATGAGAGCCTAAATGAAGCTTTTAAAAAACATTTCAAGTACACAAATAAACTATTTGAGTGGTGACATAAACTCTGTCGGGAAACTTTTAAGCTCTCTTGTAGGTGACGACAAACTCAGGGTAGACCAGGCTCTCGTCGTAGACAACAAATTCACGGAACAGCCAGTCGCCGTCTGCCATCACAGAGTCGTAGCCAGACGGAGGGCTGTTGCGGCCCTGTACCATCGACAAATTGCTCTCTGGAAAAATAAATCAAGTAGAATGACTTTAGAAGTATCAAATTCCTTGCTTAAAAGTATGCAGTTTCTTTTAAAACAGAATTAGAAAAATAAAATATCCATATATAAATATATTACCCTATGTCTTAAATACAGTGTTTCTTCCAGACTTTTTTCTCCGAGGTGTAGCGAGAGGGCACTTGATATTTTCTGGGGGGGGGGGGGGGGGAGGGTGGACCGTCTACATTTTTCGGGGGGGGGGGACATTAGTAAAATTATATGTTTACTATATAAATATCGTCTCGTTCGGGGGTGGGTGTGGGGAGGCGGTAGACTTTCTTAGGGGGGGGGGGGGACGGCTCCGCCCCCCCCTGAAGAGATGCCTGGAATAAACTGCTTAAATAGCAACCACTGATAGCACTTACTGTTACACAAGAAGACATCCCCCAGCAATGTGCGGCTAAGTATTATCTTTAGTCTGTGGCCATCAGGACTTCGTGCGTCAGTGGGATCTAGAGAAAACAAATACAAATAGTTGTAAACAAAACAATACGCATATTATAGACAATATCCTTCCATTACATTGATTAAACACATTATAACTACTTAATTTAGTCATTCAAAGCTATACATCTTTACAAAAAATGAAATCACAGACAATAATAAAAATATAATGTTTAACCACTAATACGACATGTTGCGGATCGGAATACGATGCAGTAGCGTAGCGAGGGGGTTTGGGGGGCGGGGGGGGGGGGGGGCATATATCCCCGGGCGCCGACCTTAGGGGGCGCCCAAATGGGTTGGAAAAATAAATTGAAAGGTTGAGGGGGATGCAAATCGAATGTATGGAGGGGTGGGGGTGCAAATCGAAATCTTGGGGGGAGGGGGGTGCAAATCGAAAGATTGAGGGAGGGGGGGGCGTGGGGTGCAAATCGAAAAGTTTGTCCCCGGGCGCCGGGAAGGGTCGCTACGCCTCTGCTATAATGTTGCCGTCCAGTTGCCTAGTCGCCGGCCGAATACGTTGCTGACACTGGCTCGGGCACTAGCCAATGAGGCCGTCGTTGTCTAGGGGTATCTTATAATTCACCCGAGACAGCTACAGTAAACTACAGACAGGAGACCTTCTTAGTTTATGTTATGTATCAATTCACTAAACGCTTGTTCCGCTGGGCGAGGCTTCCCCTAACCGCTAATGTCTGGAGCGCTTGTGCGTTAGAGAGAGTGAGAGAGAGAGAGAGAGAGTGAGATAGAGAGATAGAGCGAGATACTATCGATCCTGCCTGTATTTATACCCCTGTTCTAACCCCTAGCTATTCCCACGGGACAATGAGCTCAAACCTAGTGACCTAACAAATTATCCCCCCTGGCGCTAAAAAACACTGGTAAGTATAAAGACTACTATTGTCCTGTCAGAGCGATCAGTCTCTTTGAACGTGTCACCTACTATCCATCCCTACGGTTTACCCTGTAATTATCTAGTGAATGGATGCTTGTGGAATTCTGACCCAACACGAAATAAGATGTTTCTCTAAGACCTCTGGTTTGTGATTAGAGCAAAAGAGCTCTAATCTTTATCACGATCGTGGTTTGTTGAGAAAAAATAACAACTAGGTCTATTTAGTTACCTATTCAAAAACTATGTACCTGCATACTGGTTGGCTTTAGTGGACTTCTCGGCCTGGTAGATGCCAGAGCCTAGCATGCCTCCAGCAGACTTTCTGAAGCCGATGTCTTTCAGCCCGCCGATCCTGTCAAATGTCGTCCCGTGGAACAGGTAGTGCTCGTTAACCTCTTGACACAGGTCGTCCGTCAAGAAGTCTGGCAGATACCTGCTGGTAACTACACCTCCACTAGATTTGGGTAGATCACCCACCTTTTCACACACTCTGCCTGATCTTAACTTTTTGAACAGCAGTTCTTGTTTGGCGGCTTTGTACCTCCTAAAAAGGTCAGGGTTCTCAATTCTTTCTACATTGAGGATCATAAGACCGGTATCTCTTCTAAGACCGAAGGCGTCTCGGCCGAAGCTGGTTTGGGCAGGGTTCCATGTGGATTGTACCAGGTTGATAATGGCTTGTTTGGTGGAAGAATCCACATCCGCCAGCACTGACCGCCCACTGCCCCGTGTTGTCCAGTTACTTGGGATGTCTGGTTCAGACTGTACAACGTATCTGAGGTACTCGACAGTTCCTCTCCTGGGTGTGTTGTATGAAAACATCGTGCTAGATCAAAACATAGAGCAAAGTGCGTTATTAGTACGTATTGGAACTATTTTAATGTTCATCTTTTAAAGTAAACATAACCTCAAAACTTACTCTGGCCTTAACCCACATTATTTATCATTTAGATCACCTAATATTATCCTGACACTATCTAATTTAACCATGGTCTCATACATAGTCTTTAACCATGTCACTAACTTATCACAAACCATAATCATACTTTAAGTCTCTAATCGATCCTATCCCTAAAAACTTAACCACTTGAAAATCATAACTTTGGGCCCGGATCAGAAAAACAATCTGGATAACTTAAGTTGCCCTAAGTTATCTTGTAATAATAAATTTTATAACATAATATGATTATTCTTAAAAAAAACATTCATAAAATCATAAAATCATTTAATTTACATTTATTTCGTGTAATCAATATAAATCTAAATTTATAAACTAAAAACAAATATAAAATTTGTAATTTAGAGTCTACTAAACACATCCACGTACAAGTAATTCCGACTTACTGTTTGAAACCACGACCGTAATATTCACAGAAAAGCTGCCTAACTGAAAGAACGATGATAGCAATATGCGTTATATGACGTCAGCTTACCTGTCTCTTAGTGGGGCCAAATATCGTAACCTCATTGACCTACTAATTAGGATAACATTGGGCACGAGTTTTTAAAAGCATGGGTAAATTTTTTTTATCTAAAGCTCGATCTTAATTGTAAAAACAGTTAAGTGTCAACATATTATATAAACCGTTGACTCCGATTTTAGCCTAAATTCTTGCTGGATTAGCTTCTATAGATTTTGTCCATCCAAGAACAAACTACAAGGCAGTAGTTATTTAATTTTGGATTTGTCTATCCTATTTGAGTTCTTGTCCGGGATATATATATATATATATATATATATATATATATATATATATATATATATATATATATATATATATATGGCATGAGGCGGTTTCTGAATAAATATTCGAATTTGAAAAAAGACCAGAATTAGGGAAGAAATCTCAGGGGAGATCATTCCCGCTTTATTCACAAACACATTCAATTTTACTTGAAATAGTTTAAACAAAGAAATTTTAAAATTAAAATAAAAAAAAATATGTTTTAACTTGAGGTCTGCAAAAATATCTGGCAATCACAATTTCGACCTACCTCTTAATATATGCGTATATTATAAAACACAGTCCGTTGCTTACACATAAATTTAAAAGCTGTATATATGAGAGATGGGAAAAAGCAAATTGTTATATAGTGCCGCTTACCTGCATTCACAGAAAAAATCGACTGAAAAACTTCAACTTTCATTTTCAGTGGGTTTTTTTTTCCTCGAATCTCAGCTTATCAACAAGTAACTTCTAAAATGACACGTAATTCACCTTGCGGCATAATGCGCCTAAAAAAGGAATCCGTTCTTGTTCCTTGAATTCGAAACTGAAAGTAGAGATAGTGCATTGGAAAAAATCAATGTTAGTAAACTATTACGGCCCGCGCAGTAAGGTCAAACAAGTGGAGAAAAAAAAAATTACAATATAAAAGATACGTGATTATGGAATATAGAAAATTCCGTTAAAATTAGCCATATTTACATAAGTTAGAAAATATATTCAAAATGCAAAATGATAATGAATTCATATTTTAGCTAATCGTACTGTTAAAACTGTTGCATGAAAGTACTTAGACAACCATTGATTTAGGTATGAAAAGTTGCTGTTTGTGTGTTTATGAATAAATGATTGAGCGAATGAACGAATGAACCAATGAACCAATGAACAAATAAACAACTGAACAAGCAAATGAATAAACACATGAAACAATGAATGAACTTGTTAATTAATGTCACCTACCCAACTCTGCCTACTGTGCATTCATCAATGAAGCATGCCTAAATGTGTGTGCCCACATCCGAGTAATATCCCTCTGTTACTGGGGAACGACGTTCTTTTTTTCGTGCTAGCATGTACCGCATCCTTATCATCATGTATTCTCAATAAGTGTAGAATAATTATGCCCTCGATCCTCTGGTGCCATGTTTACACAGATCTTGACGGTGGTTTCATGTTCCGTTTTACAAAAGTAAGACGAAC
Organism: Physella acuta; assembly: GCF_028476545.2. Taxonomy (NCBI): domain Eukaryota; kingdom Metazoa; phylum Mollusca; class Gastropoda; family Physidae; genus Physella; species Physella acuta. The sequence goes on along the minus strand of NW_026731957.1, from coordinate 608,257 downwards.
CACATCGCAACACGCTCTTTACTTTATTTCGTCGGCAACTGAAAACAAATTGTTAATTTCCGCGAGAATTATGTTAATTCTGAACAGAGGTGCCGGGGGGGGGGGGGGGGGTTGAGATTTATTGGAGGGTTGGGTAGAAGCTGCAATATCGTCTGAAGACTGGTACACTCGCACACTCCACCCCGCACACACACACAAACACACGTGAAACTAAAGACACACATACAATCTACCACTTACCTCACTAAGCCAGATGAACTAGTACTAGCCATGGATTCCGCCTATGGTACCAAGGATGTAGACCTTGGTTGACCACATGATCACCTTGATCGAGTACCAACCTAAATCTTCCAATACACCAAGAATGACAGCTTGTTTTCACTTTCTAATCGTCATCATTATGCTCGTTGCGACTAACATCTTCCTTATCGTTGTGTTCGGTAAGAGGAAGAAGGTGAGTACATTGTTCTGCTAGTATTTTTTTTTTGGCAAAAGTTATTTGTGCAGGAATCATTAGATGCAGAAGGTTTGCGGAGGTTTCTTGAGGTTTAAGGTTTAAAGAAGTTTTATGTCATTTAAGTAGTTTAAACCTTAGTTAAGAGAGTTTAAGAAGTTTAAATGAGGTTGAATGAGGTTTAAGGAGGTTAAATGAGGTCTAAGGAAGTTTAATGATGTTTAATGATTATTAAGAAGGTATAAGGAGGTTTTATGAAGTTTTATGAGGTTTAAGGAGGTTTAATGAGGTATAATGAGGTATAATGAGGTATAATGAGGTCTAAGGATGTTTAATGATGTTAAATGAGGATTAAGAAGGAATAATGAGGTTTAAGGAGGTTTAATGATGTTTAATTAGGTTTAAGGAGTTTTAGGGATGATTAATGCGGTTTATGTTTATGTTTCAAATGCGGATTATAGAGATTTAAGGAGGTTTTAGGTTTAAGATTTTAGGAGGTTTAAATAGGTTTAAGGAGCTTTAATGAGGTCTAAGGAGCTTCTAGGAGGTTGAATGAGGTTCACGGAGGAGAACGTTTAATTAGGTTTAAGAAAGTTTAAAGGGGTCTAAGAAGGTTCAATGAGGTTTTAGGAGGTTTTATTAGATTTAAGGTGGTTTAAGGAGGTTAAAGGAGGATTAACGAGGTTGACAGAGGTTTAAGGAGATCTAATTGGGTTTTTTGAAGTTTAAGGAGGTTTACGGAGGTTTTATTGGGATTAAGGAGGTTTAATGAGTTTTAATGAATTTTAATGGAGTTTAAGGATGTGAAGCAGTTTTAAGGGGTTTTAGAAGGTTAAGAATGGTTTAATGGGATTGACTGTTAAAGGTATATGGATCAGCATATGGTGTGCGATTTAATTGGGTTAAATGAGATTTACTGAGGTTTATCGATTACATACATTTATACGTTTTAAGGAGGTGCATGGAGGATTTAAGGAGATTTAACAATGTTAAAGGAGGTTTAAGGAAGTTTAATTAGATTTCAGAAGGTTTAAGTATTTTTAAGGGGGTTAACAGAGAATCAAGGGGTTTACGGTGGTTAAATAAGGTTTAAGTAGTATTTGGAAGTTTAAGGACATTAAACAATGCTAAAAAACATTTAATGAAGTTTTAGGAGATTCAAGAATGTTAAAGCAACTTTAAGGAGGTTTAAGGAGGTTAAACGTGGTTAAAGGAGGGTTAACGTGGTTAAAGGAGGTTTAACAAAGTTTATGTAGATTTAATAATGTTGAAGAATAGTTACGGAGGTTTAATGAGGTTTAATGAGGTTTTAGGAACTTTAAGGAGGTTTAAAGAGGTTTAAGGAGATTTGATGTGGTTTAAGGAGGTTTAATAAGGTTTAAGTTGGTTTATGGAGGTTTAAGGTTAAAGGAGGTTTAAGTAGGTTTAAGAAGGTTGAACAAGGTTACGTTTTAAGGGGGTTCTAGATAGCTAAGAGGCTTGTAAGGTTAAAGTTAATTAAATATAATTAAAGTAGCATGTTTTAGTCGTAGGTCCCGACATAGGGTGATACACTGGCATACAGTATAATCGTGTCAGGACGATTAATGGTGGAAAACTAGATTGCTAATATCTAAAACAACATTCAGAAAATTGTAGACGGCCATAGTATTTTTAATAACTTGGCCAAAAAACGTTTAAGAAGGTTTAAACAGGTTTACGTAGGTTGAAAGTCCCGAAATCTCCAAAAATACCAAAATTCTCGGTATTCGTGTACAGCCATATGGCATTTACCGTTGTCGTTGTGACTATCATCCTTCTTTTTTGTGTGTTTGGTAAGAAGAAGAATGTGAGTGCATCGTCCAAATCTATTGTGTTTTACCATCACATTGAGATAAATGTCACAATAAATCGGAGGTCATCAATGCTAAATTTTATATTAATATTTCCTGCAATATTATTTCTCTTGCAACAATCACTTCGCATCCGTTGTTTAAAAAAAAAAAAAAACTTGGTTTGAGTAACGAATTTAAAACATTACTATAAAACCTGAGGTTTTGAGAGGGTTTATGAGGTTTTGAGAGGTTCGAAGAGGCATTATGAGATTTAAGGAGGTTTATGGATATTTGATGTGATTTGTGATATTTAAGGCGGTTTATGTTTTAAAGAGAAGTATTCTGGTTTAAGGAGGTTTAAGGAGGTTTAAGGAGGTTTAAGGAGGTTTAAGGAGGTTTAAGGAGGTTTAAGGAGGTTTAAGGAGGTTTAAGGAGGTTTAAGGAGGTTTAAGGAGGTTTAAGGAGGTTTAAGGAGGTTTAAGTGTTAAGGAGATGTATCACGGAAATTTAAGGAGGTTTAAAAGTTTTAATGAGATCTTAAGAGGTTTAATCATTTGTAATGATGTTGGAATAATTTCATAAATGTTCTAGTTTAAATGTTAATGGAAGTATAAGAAGATCAAAGGAGGATTAAGCTTTCAGAATGTTCAAAGACATTTAGGCTCAAAGAGGTTTAAAAGGTTCAATAAAACCCAAGCCATCGACGCAAACAAAAAAATAATGAATTTATATTCCAAAATTTCAACACTGTATGTATGGTGGCGTATATATTCCTGATTCATGCGTACAGTTAAAGGAAGATGGTGAGTACATTGTACTGCTGTTTTTAGGGGGGGGGGGAGTGTATTGTAATGAGGTTTAAATAGTTTAAGTAAGGTTAAGGATTTGAGAGGGCCTAAGTTATTTTTTAAGGTTTCTCGAGGTTTAATGATGCTGAATGAGGTTTAAGGATTAAGTACTTTAAGGTTTGATAAGTTGTAGGTCTTGACGTTGGGTGTGTTAGACTGACAATCAGTACCATCGTGGCACGATTTAAAACACTGTTTAGACATCTATAGAGCGCCATAAACCCATTGTGTTTTAACCAGCTTGGCCACAAAGGTTTGAGAAGGTTTACACAGGTTTACGCAGGTTGAAAGTGCCGAAATCTCCGACATTCCCAAAATTCACGGTATTCATTTACTACCATATCGCATTTACCATTGTGACTAACATCTTTCTTACTTTTTGTGTTCGGTAAGAGGCAGAAGTTGAGTACATCGTCCTAATCCATTGTGTTTTACCACCAAATTTAGGTATCTGTCACAACAATGCCTAGCACATCATGTTAAATTTTATTTTAATATTTCCTGCAATATTATTTCCCTTGCAACACTCAGTCGCATCCGTTGATTAAAAAAAAAACTTGGTTTGGGTGACGAATTTTAAACATTACTATAAACCTGAGGTTTTGAGAGGGTTTATGAGGTTTTGAGAGGTTCAAGGAGATTTTATGAGATTTAAGGAGGTTTATGGATATTTGATGTGATTTGTGGTATTTATTCTGGTTTAAGGGGGTTTAAGGAGGTTTAAGGAGGTTTAAGGAGGTTTAAGTGTTGAGGAGATGTATCAAGGAAATTTAAGGAGGTTTAAAAGTTTTAATGAGATCTTGAGAGGTTTAATCATTTGTAATGATGTTGGATTAATTTCATAAATGCTCTAATTTAAATGTTAATGGAAGTATAAGACAATTAAAAGAGGATTAAGCTTTCAGGATGTTCAAAGAGATTTAGGCTCAAAGAGGTTTAAAAGGTTTAATAAAACCCAAGCCATCGACGCAAACAAAAAATAATAATGAATTTAAATTCCAAAATTGCAACACTGTATGTATGGTGGCGTATAAATTCCTGATTCATGCGTACAGTTAAAGGAAGATAGTGAGTACATTGTACTGCTGCTTTTTTTAGGGGGGGGGGGGGTAGGTGTATTGCAGTTTAATGAGGCTTAAATAATTTAAGTAAGATTAAGGATTTGAGTATGCTTCAGTTAATTTTGAAGGTTTCTGGAGGTTTAATGATGATAATGAGGTTTAAGGAACTTTAAGGTTTAAGTACTTTAGGGTTTGATAAGTTGTAGGTCTTGACGTTGGGTGTGTTAGACTGACAACCAGTACCATCGTGGCACGATTTAAAACAATGTTTAGACATCTATAGAGCGCCATAAACCCATTGTGTTTTAACTAGCTTGGCCACAAAGGTTTGAGAAGGTTTACACAGGTTTACGCAGGTAGAAAGTGCCGAAATCTCCGACACTCCCAAAATTCACGGTATTCATTTACTACCATATCGCATTTACCATTGTGACTAACATCTTTCTTACTTTTTGTGTTCGGTAAGAGGCAGAAGTTGAGTACATCGTCCTAATCCATTGTGTTTTACTAACAAATTTAGATATATTTCACAATAAAGCGGAGGTCATCAATGTTAAATTTTATTTTAATATTTCCTGCAATATTATTTCCCTTGCAACACTCAGTCGCATCCGTTGATTCAAAAACAAAACTTGGTTTGGGTGCCGAATTTCAAACATTACTATAAACCTGAGGTTTTGAGAGGGTTTATGAGGTTTTGAGAGGTTCAAGGAGGTTTTATGAGATTTAAGGAGGTTTATGGATATTTGATGTGATTTGTGGTATTTAAGGCGGTTTATGTTTTAAAGAGAAGTATTCTGGTTTAAGGAGGTTTAAGGAGGTTTAAGGAGGTTTAAGGAGGTTTAAGGATGTTTAAGGAGCTTTAAGAAGGTTTAAGGAGGTTTAAGTGTTAAGGAGATGTATCAAGGAAATTTAAGGCGGTTTAAAAGTTTTAATGAGATCTTTAGAGGTTTAATCATTTGTAATGATGTTGGAGTAATTTCATAAATGTTCTAGTTTAAATGTTAATGGAAGTATAAGAAGATTAAAGGAGGATTAAGCTTTCAGGATGTTCAAAGAGATTTAGGCTCAAAGAGGTTTAAAAGGTTTAATAAAACCCAAGCCATCGACACAAACAAAAAATAATAATGAATTTATATTCCAAAATTTCAACACTGTATGTATGGTGGCGTATATATTCCTGATTCATGCGTACAGTTAAAGGAAGATGGTGAGTACATTGTACTGCTGTTTTTTTAGGGGGGGGGGGAGGTGTATTGTAATGAGGTTTAAATAATTTAAGTAAGGTTAATGATTTGAGTATGCTTCAGTTAATTTTGAAGGTTTCTGGAGGTTTAATGATGTTGAATGAGATTTAGGTACTTTAAGGTTTGATAAGTTTTAGATCTTGACGTTGGGTTGGATACACTTGCAACAAACATTATCTTGTAAAGACGTTTAATGGTGCAAAACTAGACTTGTAACATCTAAAACAATGTTTAGACATTTTTAGACGACCAATAATCCATTGTATTTTTACCAACTTGGTACACAAAATCGTCCTGCCGTTAGCGAAACGAAGCAAAAAACCGTGCACGTCAACATGCAAGTTACAGCGATAGAAAAATTGGATGGCATCACAAAGTTTTATTGCATACACATCAATCACTGTTGTATACGGTAGAGAGAACTGCATTAAGCAAACTTTGTGTTTCTTTGAAATCTGGATTGCGGGTGTAGGTTTAGGGTTTTAGGTGCGATGTCGGAGGAGTGAAGTGCATAAGGAGGTTTTATTGCTAAAGAGGTTCAACATTTATGAATTGAATGTTTAGAAGGTTCACTCAAATTTAATTATTTATCATTTTTAAGAATGTATTAAAAGGTTAAGGATTAAGTTAAGGATTGAGTTTTACATAATTGTAAGGAGATTTTAGAATCATCAGCGGAATTAACCAGAATTCAACTTTAATGAGGTTATTTTATTTAATGCCCAGGTTATCGGCAGGTTATTGTATAAATGGGATTAAGTTTCAAGATTAAGTCTCACGAATCGCTTTGATTTAAGGAATTTTATGTATCTTAATGTATCAACTCAGTAACAATTGACCTTTTCAATACAAACAAAGACATGACCTACAACATGGAGACAGGTGGATCAGATCTCGTGTAGTTTCACAATTAACAACAATATAACAATATTATAATACACATCAGTGAAGTATTTGTAGGGTTATGAGAACTACTTCAAGTAAACCCAGTTATTATGTAAAATAACGTGGGTTGCGTCTAATCAAGAAACATATTTAGAGGCATAAACTTAAAGTTAAAAATATCTTGCTAAGCAAGTCGTAGTTTTAAGAAACATTTTTTTAAATTTATTTTTAAGTTTAAAGGAGGTTTACTGCATAAAGATGAGTAACTGATCTTGTAAATACAGTTAACAACCTTAGTTACGCAATAGAGAATAGACCAGTTCCAATACGAAGGTACTTAAAGGTTGTTTGCTCCAGGTTGAAATTCAATATGAACTTTTGTCAGACATTACCTTTAACAGTTTAATGAATAAGAAGGTTTAGGATTTTACGAGATATATCGAGATTTAAGGTTTAGTGATGTTAAAGGTAATTTAAGTTGTAACGATGTTTAATTTATAAGTAGGATTAAGATATAAGGTCAACTTTTTACAAACCAAATGACTTTCTAAAAAAATCAATAATCGTACACAAAAACATGCCTTAAAAAAAAAAAAGATCAGACAATTGCCTACGTCAGCTTTAAACTAACTTCTCTAGAAGAGATGGATGGTGTCACAAAGTTCACTGTTTTCATACACTGCCATATGGCATTTACGATTGTCACAGTGACTGACATCTTCCTTATATTTAGTATTCGGTATGAGGAAGAAGGTGGGCGCATTGTCCTAATCTATTGTGTTTTAGGAGTTGGTTTGTGCAGGAGTCGTTTGTGGTTTTACCTATTTGGCCACACTGATTTAAGGTATAAAAAGCTTTAATCAGGTTTACGTAGGTTTAAAGTGCGGAAATCTCCAACACTTCATAAAATGACTATTTTCATGTATTGTCATCTAACAATCACGTTTGTCACTGTGACTGAAATCTTCCTTTTTTGTGTTCGTTAAGAGGAAGAAGGTGAGTGCATGGTTCTACTTGTGTTTTGGGAGTTGGTTTGTGCAGGGGTCACACGATGCAGAAGGCTAAATAGGTTTAACAATTGCAAGTTGGTTAAGGAGGTGTAATGAACTTTATAGAGATTTAAGGAGGTTTAAGGACATTAATTGAGGTCTAAGGAAATTTAAGAAGTTTAAGGAGTTTTAATGAGGTTTAAGGAGATTTAACCAATATTTATACTGGAGACGGAAGGAATACGATGGCGAAAAGTTAGTCTATCATCTTAGTAAAGCGACCAGACACAATTGTTTTGTTTAGTTTAATATTAATGTAAACGTTAATGATTTAATGTCAAATGGTAATTATTAAGTGTCAACTATTAAAGTTATATTGATAAGCGTATGGTGTGTGGTTTAATGAGGTTGATGGAAATTTAAGATAGTTTAGAGTTTAAATGCTTTTAAGATTTAAGGAACTGCAAAGAGGTTTAAGCAGTTAATGGACGTTCTAAAAGGTTTAAGGTTAAAATAGGTTTTGTTTTGTCAGTTTACTTTTATTCCCACCGATACAAAACTATATTACATTCCACTACAAGAATTAAAAAAACATTAATCGTGATAGGTTATATCGTCGGAATGACAGCGTGTCTGATTCACATTTTTGTATTTCACGAGTTTAAATTAGGTGTAAGGCTTAATGGGATTTTAAGAATTTGTAAAGGTCCCAAATCTGTTGCAGCTCCAAGAATGACGAGTGCGTGACTTTATTTTTTATCGTCATCATTTTTCTCATTAAGACTAATTTCTTCCTTATCATTATGTTTAGTAAGATAGTCCACATTCTTTTTTGTTTATGGCAGTTATTTCTGCAGGAGTTATTAGTTACAGATGTATATTTTTATGTTTCAAGAGGTTTAAAGAGGTTTAATTAGGTTTAATAATTTATAATAGGCAAGTTTTCTACTTTTCTAATAATGACTGTGTCCTTAGATGCAGAAGGTTTAATCTGCTTAATTAGATTTAAAGAAATTTATTGAGGCATTTGATGATTTTTGTGGTTTAATTAGGTTTAAGGAGATGGAAAGTTTTATGAGGTTCAAGCTTTAAATGAGGCTGAAGGAGGTTGAATGCGATTTAAGGTTTAGGGAGATTCTAGAGTTTGTAAATACATCTGATACTATTCCACGGATGAGTATTTGTCTGTATGTTAATATAGGCATTACAGTTGGAATATTTTTTTTAACATGAGTCATTTGATGCACGTAAGTAAATCACGTCAGTAGGTTTTACGTGATTTTTGTAAGGTTTTATGAGTTTAAATGTTTGGGTAATATTTATAAGGTTTAAGTAGTTAAGTGTTGTTAAAGGAGGTTTAATTATGAATAATGTGTTTTAGTGAGGTATTAATGGGTTCAAAGTTTAGGTGATATTTAGAATGTTTAAGATATTTCATGATGTTAAATGAGGTTAAATTAATGTGGTTTGATGAGTTTTATAGGGTTAAAAGTTCAGGTTATATTTTTTCGAAGGCTTAAGAAACTTCAGGTTAAGAGACATTTAAGTAGGTATAAGTTTAATGCGTCTTAAGTTTGTTTCAAGGAGGTTGAAGGAGTTTGAAGGTTTAAATGAGTTTAATGATTAAGAAGGTTTAAGATTTTTAGAGATATAAGGAGATTTAAAGTTTAGGAATGTTTAAGGTACGGAAGTTAAATTTATAAGTAGGATTAGGATTCAAGGTCAACTCTTTCCAAAACAAATGACCTTCTAAAAAAATTAATCGCATACAAATTCGTCATCACTTAATAAAAAGTGATCAGCCATTTGTCTACTCAAAAGTTAATCTGTCATCAGTTGAAGAGGTGGATGGTGTCACAAAGTTTTATACCATACACACCAATCACTGTTGTATACGGTAGAGAGAACTGCATTAAGCAAACTTTGTGTTTCTGTGAAAACTGGATTGCGGTAGTAGGTTTGTGGCTTTAGGCGCGATGTCGGAGGTGTGGGGGGGGGGGGGGGGCGGCATAAAGGTTTAAGGAGGTTTTGTGTTAAAGAGGTTTAATATTATTGTATGGAGGGTTTGGAAGGTTCATTGGAACTTAAGAATTTATCAGTGTGACCTACTTAGGTCTTCTTTTTAAAAGTTTAATTTTATTAATGCTCAAATGGCCTTGAGCTATCTTTTATTAAGCTTCGTAATTTTCCACCAGACTCATGTGAGGATGTTCACAACTGTACTCGTGTTACTGGTGTTTTAGATCCCCCCTAATAGTCCTTGGCCTTTGTGTCGATATCCCGTAATCCTTTGGTGATAGAAATATAAAAAGGAGAATATCAGAACACGAGGCGCGAGCCATCCACAGAGAGAGAGAGAGAGAGAGAGAGAGAGAGCCCATGGCCCATGGCATCAATGTTGTAATAGGCAGTAATTAACTGAAAGTTCGATAGTATTCTATATCTTGTTTTCTAGTGAAGGTTGTTTTAATTAGGTATTTTATCAGTGTTAGTTGTAGTCTGAGGTGTATGTGTTTTTCATGAAATTGTAAGTTGAATTTTATCTTATTATATATTTTCTTCATTTTATTTTATTATTTAAACTTGTTACATTTTAAAAGGTTTTGGATCTGATTAAAAGTTCTATTAGATTCAGGAATTCTTTGTATTTATAATTTTACCCTAGACGTTAGATAGCGAGTTTATAAAGAGATTTTGTTTCAAGTAGTCTTTTATAGTTTTCATTTAGTTCATTAGTCCCGAAACCTACCCAAAAAGAATCCGGGTGTTACGTCAGATAATTTAGTAGTAACAATTAGTTTAAAGGAAGTTTAAGGATTTAACAGGTTAAGGAGGCTTATTGGCTTTTAAGGTTTAAATAATTTTAAGAAGATTTAAGAATCATCAACGGAATTAACCAGAATTCAACTTTAAGGAGGTTATTTTAATGCCCAGGCTATCTTCAGGTTATTGTATAAAAAGGATTAAGTTTCAAGGTTAACTACTGTCAGTAACAAGTGACCTTTTCAATACAACAAAGACATGACCTAAAATATGGATACAGGTGGGTCAGATCTCGTGTAGTTTCACAATTAACAACAATATAACAATATTATAATACACATCAGTGAAGTATTTGTAGGGTTATGAGAACTACTTCAAGTAAACCCAGTTATTATGTATAATAATGTGGGTTGCGTCTAATCAAGAAACATATTTTGATGTATGAACATAGAGTTAAAAAATATCTTGCTAAGCAAGTCGTATTTGTAAGAAACATTTTCCCTTTAATTTGTTTTAAAGTTTAAAGGAAGTTTACAGCATAAAGATGAGTATGGTTTAAGGTCAAAGTCAAAAGACTTCACAGCAACTGATCTTGTAAATACAGTTAAAAACCTTAGTGACACTATAGACAACAGACCAGTTTCAATACAAAGGCACCGATTATTTGTGTACTCCAGATTAAGATGTAATGTGAATTTTTGTCAGAAATTATCTTTAACAGTTATGCAAGGCACACTGCCGCTGTAAAATACATGTCTGAGGCGGAAACAAATGGATGTTTAATGGTTAAAGATTTAATGAACGTTAAGGAGATTTGAATGCATGGTTAATACTTATATATTTTATGAACTTTAAGGAGTTTAAACGTTTTAATGGATGTTTAATGTTAGAGATATTTAATGATCTTCAAGGAGATTAAATATTTTAATGGATGTGTAATGGTTAGATATTTAATGAACTTTAAGGATATTAAATATTTTAATGGATGCTCCAACATGTTGCGAGAGGTTTAAAGAGGTTTCAGAATGTTTAAGGTTCAACAAGCATACGGGTGCTAAAGGTTTAAAAGTCAAACGTACCTTTTCGGGTTAAGGAATGTTAAGTATGTAAAGGTTTAATGAGGTTTAAGGGTGGTTATAACGATATTTAAGGAGGTTAAATGTTTGAGGATTTTTAATTTGGTTATAACGACATTTAGCTAGGTTATAAATATATCACATTTGACATAGACAATCGTAACTCCTCCGTACATTAACACAAAATGATATGATAATATTTTTTTTTTACATCAGAATGAAGTTAACATGGCTTGATTAAGCGGGTTGGTCCCACAAAGGTTCATAACCAACAAAATAAAAGTTAACTTTAAGGAGGTGTATGTTTAATGTTGGTGAATGACAGTCCAGTTTTTAGGCAGATAAATGAATAAAGAGGATTACGTCTTAAGGTCAGCTACTGTCAGTAACAAGTGACCTTTTAATTAAATCAAAGACGTGACCTACAGTGACACGTCCTGATAACACCAAGGAAGACCTAACGGTAACACACCAGTTATCAAATAACATTAGTTGTCTCTTTTGGCGGATATAGTCAAAGCATTGAAATCAGCAGTTTATGGACTTACCATTGGAATAATGATGTGAGCTGAAAATTATTGGTAAATAACATTCTTAAAACAAAAAATGTTTTACCAAAAAGTTCTTAATTTAAAAAAAAAAGATCATCTTTCGATCAACAGTTTCATGTCTTTTGATTGGATTAACAAGGAGTTTTAGGTTAGACAATCTCATTTTAATATACATATTTTTACTTTAATTTTCAATATTTTTTACAAGCAGTATGGCACCTAATACGTATGACAGAGCGATTTAAAAAAATGAATCAACTCTAGACCTAATTCATTGTGGATACCATGTTTTGTGTACGTTTAAAGTTAATGCTGAATATAAAGGTTAAGGGTTTAGTGTTAAAGGTTAGAGCTTGAATGTTTACGGTTTATGTTTTTGTTGTGTTAAATATTAGGTATTAAATGTTTAAGGTTTATGTTTTTGTTGTGTTAAATATTAGGGATTAAATGTTTAAGGTTTATGTTTTTGTTGTGTAAAAGTTTAGGGATTAAATGTTTAAGGTTTATGTTTTTGTTGTGTTAAAGTTTAGGGATTAAATGTTTAAGGTTTATGTTTTTGTTGTGTTAAGGATTAGTGAAAATGTTTTATTTATTATTATTTTTTTTTGAGGTTTATTTTTTTGTTGTGTTAGGGAAAATGTTTAAGATTTATGTTTTTGTTGTGTTAAAGATTAGAGAAAATGTTTAAGGTTTAACTTTAGTTGTATTGACATTTAAGGAGATTAAATGTTTAAGGAGTTTTAATTTTGGTTATAACGACATTTAACGATTAGATGTTTAATGGGTATAAGGGTTTTAAAACTTTTTAAAAGTAAATTTATATTTTTAGGAGGTTAATGCATAATTAATATTAAGATTCAATGTCAACTAATGTCAAAGACAAATGACTTGCTGAACAATATAATAAATCTGACCCAGACAATTTGAATTGTCCGTCCATTAACAAGAAATGAAATTATAATTGTTTACTTGAGATTGAAGTTAACATGGCTTGTATAGGTGGGTTTGGCCCCACAAAGGTTCACTACTAACACAAATAGAAGTTAACTTAAAGGAGGTGTATGTTGGTTAAGAACAGCTCAGATTATAGGCAGATTTATGTATAAGAGGATTAAGTTTTAAGGCCAGCTAGTGTCAGTAACATTTGACCATTTAATTAAATCAAAGACGTGACCTACAGTGACACGTCCTGATAACTCCAAGAAGACCTAACGATAACACACCAGTTATCAAATAACATTAGTTGTCTCTATTGGCGGATATAGTCAAAGCATTGAAATCAGCCGTTTATGGACTTTCCATTGGAATAACGATGTGAGCTGAAAGTTAATGGTAAATTACATTCTTAAAACAAACAAAAAATGTCTTAACAAAAAGTCCTTAATTTAAAAAAAAAGATCATTTTTCGGTCAACAGTTTCATGTCTTTCGATTGGAGTAACAAGGTAGATTTAAGTTAGACAATCTCATTTTAATATACATATTTTTACCTTAATTTTCAATAATTTTTACAAGCAGTATGTCACCCTAATACTTATGACAGGGCAGTTAAAAAAATAAATTGACTCTAGACCTAATTCACTGGGAGACCATGTTTTGTGTAAGTTTAAAGTTAATGTAAGTATAAAGGTTAAGGGTTTAGTGTTAAAGATTAGGGATTAAATGTTTAAGGTTTATGTTTTTGTTGTGTTATGGATCAGGGATTAAATGTTTAGGTTTATGTTTTTGTTGTGTTAAGGAAAATGTGTATTTATTTATTTATCTTTTTTTTAGGTTTATTTTTTTGTTGTGTTAGGGAAAATATTTAAGATTTATGTTTTTGTTGTGTTAAAGATTAGAGAAAATGTTTAAGGTTTAAGGTTGGTTGTATCGACATTTAAGGAGATTAAACGTTTAAGGAGTTTTAATTTTGGTTATAACGACATTTAACGATTAGATGTTTAATGGGTATAAGGGTTTTAATACTTTTTTAAAGTAAATTTATATTTTTTGGAGGTTAATGCATAATTAATATTAAGATTCAATGTCAACTAATGCCAAAGACAAATGACTCGCTGAACAAAATAAAAAATCTGACCCAGACAATTTGAATTGTCCGTCCATTAACAAGAAATGAAATTATAATTGTTTACTTTAGATTGAAGTTAACATGGCTTGCTAAAGCGGTTTGGCCCCACAAAGGTTCACAATTTAACACAAGTAGAAGTTAACTTAAAAGAGGTGTATGTTTAATGTTGGTTAAGAACAGCTCAGGTTATAGGCAGATTAATGTATAAAGAGGATTAAGTTTTAAGGCAGCTAGTATCAGTAACATTTGACCTTTTAATTAAATCAAAACGTGACCTACAGTGACACGTCATGATAACACCAAGAAGACCTAACGATAACACACTAGTTATTAAATAACATAAGTTGCCTCTATTGGCGGAGCTACTCAAAAAATTGAAATCAGCAGTTTAAGGACTTTCCATTGGAATAACGATGTGAGCTGAAAGTTATTAGTAAATAACATTCTTAAAACAAAAAATGTCTTACTAAAAAGTTCTTAATTTAAAAAAAAAGATGATTTTTCGGTCAAAGGTTTCATGTCCTTTAACTGGAATAACAAGGTAGTTTTAAGTTAGACAATCTCATTTTAGTATACATATTTTTACTTTAATTTTGAATATTTTTTACGAGCTGTATGGCACCCTAATACGTATGACAGTTCGGTTAAAAAAATTAATAGACTTTAGACCTAATTCATTATGGCGACCATGTTTTGTGCAAGTTTAAAGTTAATTTAAATATAAAAGGTTAAGGGTTTAGTGTTAAAGATTAGGGATTGAATGTTTAAAGTTTATTTTTTGTTTTGTTAAAGTTTAGGGATAAAATGTTTAAGGTTTATGCTTTTGTTATGTTAAAGATTAGGGATTAAACCTTTAAGGTTTATGTTTTTGTTGTGTTGAGGATTAGTGAAAATGTTTATTTATTATTATTTTATTTTTTTGAGGTTTATTTTTTTGTTGTGTTAGGGAAAATTTTTAAGATTTATGTTTTTGTTGTGTTAAAGATTAGAGAAAATGTTTAAGATTTAAGGTTGGTTGTATCGACATTTAAGGAGATTAAACTTTTAAGGACTTTTAATTTTGGTTATAACGACATTTAACGATAAGATGTTTAAGAAGTATAAGGGTTTAATACTTTTTTAAAGTAAATTTATTTTCTTAGGAGGTTAATGGACAATTAATATTAAGTAACAATATCAACTATTGTCAAAACAAATGTCTTGCTAAATAATATAAAAAATCTGACCCAGACAATTTGAATTGTCCGTCCATCAACAAGAAATGAAATTATAATTGTTTACTTGAGATTGAATTTAACATGGCTTGTATTGGTGGGTTTGGCCTCACAAAGGTTCACAACTAACACAAGTAGAAGTTAACTTAAAGGAGGTGTATGTTTAATGTTGGTTAAGAACAGCTCAGGTTAAAGGCAGATTAATGTATAAAGAGGATTAAGTTTTAAGGCAGCTAGTGTCAGTAACATTTGACCTTTTAATTAAATCAAAAACCTGACCTACAGTGACACGTCCTGATAACACCAAGAAGACCTAACGATAACACACCAGGTACAAATAACATTAGTTGTCTCTATTGTCGGAGCTAGTCAAAAAATTGAAATCACAAGTTTATGGAGTTTCCATTGGAATAACGATGTAAGCTGAAAGTTATTGGTAAATAACATTCTTAAAACAAACAAAAAATGTTTTACCAAAAAGTTCATAATTTTAAAAAAAAATTGATAATTATTCGATCAAAAGTTTCATGTCTTTTGATTGGAATAACAAGGAAGTTTTAAGTTGGACAATCTCATTTTAGTATACATATTTTTACGTTAATCTTCAATATTTTTTACGAGCTGTATGGCACCCTAATACGTATGACAGGGCGGTTAAAAAAATAAATCGACTCTAGACCTAATTCATTGTGGAGACCATGTTTTGTGTAAGTTTAAAGTTAATGTAAGTATAAAGGTTAAGGGTTTAATGTTAAAGATTAGGGTTTAAATGTTTAATGTTTAGGTTTTTGTTGTGTTAAAGATGAAGGATTAAATGTTTCAGGTTTATTTTTTTGTTGTGTTGAGGATTAGGGAAAATGTTTTATTTATTATTATAATTTATTTTGAGGTTGTTTTTTTTGTTGTGTTAGGGAAAATGTTTAAGATTTATGTTTTTGTTGTGTTAAAGATTAGAGAAAATGTTAAGGTTTAAGGTTGGTTGTATCGACATTTAAGGAGATTAAACGTTTAAGGAGTTTTAATTTTGGTTATAACGACATTTAAAGATTAGATGTTCAAGGAGTATAAGGGTTTCAATACTTTTTTAAGTAAATTTATATTTTTAGGAGGTGTTAAAAAGGAGTTAATTTAAAAGAGGTGTATGTTTAATGTTGGTTAAGAACAGCTCAGGTTATAGGCAGATTAATGTATAAAGAAGATTAAGTTTTAAGGCAGCTCGTGTCAGTAACATTTGACCTTTTAGTTAAATCAAAACGTGACCTACAGTGACACGTCCTGATAACACCAAGAAGACCTAACGATAACACACCAGTTATCAAATAACATTAGTTGCCTCTATTGGCGGAGCTAGTCAAAAAAATTGAAATCAGCAGTTTATGGTCTTTCCATTGGAATAACGATGTGAGCTGAAAGTTATTGGTAAATAACATTCTTAAAACAAAAACATGTCTTACCAAAAAAGTTCTTTTAAAAAAAATATCATTTTTCGGTCAAAAGTGTCATCTCATTTGACTGGAATAACAAGGAATTTTTAAGTTAGACAATCTCATTTTAATATACATATTTTTCCTTTAAATTTCAACATTTTTTACAAGCAGTGTTGCAACCCAATACATATGACAGGGCGGTTAAAAAAAATAAATCGACTCTAGACCTAATTCATTGTGGAGACTATGTTTTGTGTAATTTAAAGTTAATGTAAGTATAAAGGTTAAGGGTTTAGTGTTAAAGATTAGGGATTAAATGTTTAAGGTTTATGTTTTTGTTGTGTTAAAGTTTAGGGATTAAATGTTTAAGGTTTATGTTTTTGTTGTGTTAAATATTAATATATCAAATGCTATAATAAGGTATACAATTAAGAATGCTCAATGAATATTAAGTCTTTCAGGAGTTTTAATACTTAAGAAGGATTACGATTCAAGGTCAACTGCTATAAAATGGCCTTATAAATAAAATTTACATTACACATACAATTGAATTTCGACCTGTATTTAACAAAACGGAACCAACTGTAGTTCATTGGACATTTTTGCTAATTCCAATAATACAGGTGAATGGGGAATCAAATATGTTAGAAATTAACACCATAACGGCATTCAAATTCGTCGCATTGTGGTCAAGAGAGTAATTTTAAGCGAATGTCGTTTTTCTGTGAAATCTGGGTAGCATCTAACCAAGAGATATTGGACCATAAATTGAGGTCTTGATGTCGACGCCGTCGCCATAATTGATTCGTGTTTTGTGAGATTACGTGGATAAGGAGGATTAATATTTAAGGTCAACTATTGTCAAAAACAACAGGAACTTCAGAGCTAAATACATTTTTAACAAACTTGAGACTCGTCTGCCCAATAACAAAGACAACCTAATTTTACGTTTGTTGTAGTTTTCAGATAACAAAGACAACCTTATGTAATGTTTACTGTAGTTTTCAGATAACTTTCGGTTTACATTTTATTTGATATATTTTTAATTGTATTTTCTAAATACCGCTACCCCAAAAGAGGATTTTTATTCAAAATTATACTTCATCTTTTGTTTTTTGATAAGCAAGATGTCAGCATTATTGTTTATGATTCAACAGTTTTGTTAAGGTGAAATAATTTTAAGGTTTATGGTATAAGTCTTGACCTGTATGATGTATTGTGATTTAATGAGGTTTAAAGAGGTTTAAGGATTTAATATAGGTTTAACGATGCTTTTTTAAAGAGAACAGGTTTTAGGGTGTTTAGAGTTTAGGAAGGATTAGAATAATAAATGTTTAATAAGCCTGAGAAACTTCAAAGTTTGAAGAAAATTTATTTCGTTTAATATTTAAAGACGTTTATCATTTGGTTTAAGGATGATCAAATAGATGTATGGATTCCGAAGTTTTAATTTGTTTAATAAGGTGTTAAGTTGAAAGAGATTGAATGTTTTAATTAGGGTAAAGGAGGTTTAGAACTTCAAGATATAGAACGAGATTTAAAATTTAAGATTTTCATCACAGTTTTATAAAATGAATGAAAGCAGGCTACAAGTACAAAAGAAGTATTACTACTGTAAATCTGTATCAGGAGCCTTAATGAGGTTTAAAGAAGTTTTTAAGGAAGCTTAATGTGGTTTAAAGTTTACCGCGGTTTATAGATGTTTAAAGATGCTTAATGAGGTTAAAGATTAATGAGGTTTAAATATGTTTAAGAAGCTTAATGTGGTTTAAAGTTTAATAAGGTTTAAAGATAGTTAATAAGGCTTAATTAGGCCTAAAGCGTAAGGGATTTTATGGAATATTAATAAATTTAATGCTATAACAAGGTATACAATTAACAATGCTTAATGAATATTAAGTCTTTCATGAGTTTTAATGCATAAGAAGGATTATGATTCAAGGTCAACTGCTATAAAAATGACCTAATAAGGAGCCAACTTTAGTACATTGGACATTTTTGCTAATTCCAATAATACAGGTGAATGGGGAATCAAATATGTTTGAAATAAACAATACAACGGCATTCAAATCCATCGCATCTCTTTGTGGTCAAGAGAATAACTTCAAGCGAATGTCGTGTTTCTGTGAAATCTGGGTAGCATCTAACCAAGAGATATTGGACCAACCTTTTTAGGTCTTAACGTAGACACCGTCACCTTAATTGATTTCTGTGTGATGAGATTAAGTGGATAAAGAGGATTAAGATTTAAGGTCAACTATTGTCAAAAACAACTGGCCTTCAGAACTGAATAAATTTTTAACAAAATTGAAACTCGTCTGGTCAATAACAAAGAGAAGATCTTATTTTATGTATGCTATAGTTTTCAGTTAACAAGGACAACCTTATGTTATGTTTGTTGTAGTTTTCAGATAACAAAGACACCATTATGTTATGTTAGCTATAGGTTTCATATAACAAAGACAACCTTATGTTATGTCAGCTATAGTTTTCAGATAATGAAGACAACCTTATGTTATGTCAGCTATAGTTTTCAGATAACGAAGACAACCTTATGTTATGTCAGCTATAGTTTTCAGATAACGAAGACAACTTTATGTTATGTCAGCTATAGTTTTCAGATAACTTTCATTGCCCAAGCTGAAGATACACGAAGATATCTCACAAAGTTTTAATATTTACAGCTCTATAAAATACAATTTGAATTAAACGTTTCTTTTGAAAACAATTGTAAATTTCATTGTAATACATTTTTTAGTTGTATTTTCTAAATACCTCTACTCAAAAAGTAGGGTTTTATTTAAAACTACACTTCATCTTTTGCTTTTTGATACGCAAGATGTCAGCATTATCGTGGATAACTCGACTGTTTTGTTGAAAGATGAGGTAAAACATTTTTTAAGGTTTATGGTTTAAGTTATGAGCTGTATGATATATGGTGTATTGTGATTTAATGTGGTTTAAAGTTGTTGAAGAATTTAATATGCGTTTAATAATGTTTTTATGAGAACAGGTTTAAAGAGGTTTAGAGTTTAAGAAAATGGTTAATAAGCCTAAGAAACTTCAATGTTTGCGTTTAATATTTAAAGACGTTTAAGATTTAATTTAAGGATGATCAAAGAGATCTAGGGATTCAGAAGTGTTAATTTGTTTAATAAGGTGTTACGTTGAAATAGATTGAATGTTTTAATTAGAGTAACGAAGGTTTAGAACTTCAAGATATAGAACGAGGTTCAAAATTTAAGATTTTCTTCACAGTTTTATAAAAGTTGGTTCTATTATTTTTATTTGGTCAACTTCGCTAACCATAAAATTAGTGTCTTAACAATGTGTTTACTTTATCTTTTGCTTTTTGATAAGCATTTTCTCATCTTTTATCCATATCACTACGGCAGTAAACAAAGTAATCTATTCCTACGAAAAATAACATGGATCCCATTATTGTTTTAAAATGAAGATAAATTCAAAAGACAAAGGCTAAATATTAACTATACGTTTAAATATTAAGGTTTATTGAGATTGGTGCAAGGTCACCGTGTATGTTATGCAGTGTGGACGTTTAAGAAAGTTTTAAGCACGTCCATGGAGGTTCAAAGTTTAAGAAAACGTAAGATCTAACGGAGTTTCAGGATATTTAAGGTTTAAAGAATTTTATTTTTCAGGCGTTTGTTTTTAACTCTACGTTTTACAGATGTTTAAGTTTTAAACTGGAATAAGCTCACCCACATGTATACAAGAACACAGTTGTGCACCGTCTGCTGTTTATACTAACTTCAATTTGTGTTGATATCGTTGGGTTGGGGATTAATAAAACAGTCTGTCTGCATACTGTTAAACTTTTAATGGTCTTTTTATTTTATAACCCGAGAGCAGACAACTCATTAGCAAAGGCTAATCCAGTTTCAACTTTATTGCGAGATTTATAAAAGTAAACTTCAGACCTGGGTAAGTGAGATGGGTTCAAGCTGAGAGAGGTAAACAGATAAGACAATGCCAATGTTTCTTTCAGACTTATTTTCTCCCGTAGGGTGGAGGGGTACTTGAAACTTTCGAGGAGGGGTGGATTAAATGTTCCTGGGGGGGGGGGGGGGTGACATAGATTCATTTATATATTTTCTTTATAAATTCTATTTTGTTCGGAGGGAGGCGGTGGACGTGTTTCAAAGGGGGGGGGGGCATTATCCCCACCCTCCGAAGAAATGCTTGAAAGAAGCATTGCCAAAGCAAGGAATAGGAAAGATAATTAAACACCTGTAAAAGATCCAGGCGACTGAACATTAATTAACAGGGAAGGAAGACGAAAGATACGCAAAGATACAACAGAGGAAGACAGATTCTGATAACGACGTGTTAAAAGAAAACAAGTGGTACGAAGAAACAAAAATCCAGCAATTAAACTAATTAAGGTGAGTCAGAGCGTTATAAAGTTGGGGTGTAAGAAAATAGCTAACTAGACAGAAAAGGTAAGTTTTCAGCTAATAGTGTAAAGCGGGGAGGGAGAGGTGGGGCGGCTGAAAACATTTTGTCGTGGGGTATATGCTGGTGTTGAAGAAAATTTACACACACTGTTATTAAATATGAAATTTTTATTTTTTGCACAATTTCTGCTTTTTAGGATGTTTAATTAAATGAATAGACTGAAATATTTTTCTGCAAGCACACTTTATGGACTTACTACCTTTACTTTGTACTGAAATGGTAGGAAGATTTTCCATTTGGAATTATTTTATTACAATAGATCTAATAACGCTATCTATAGTCTTTTAAATCACTGTATTATTTACGTGAAGTTGATTGTTACAATATACAACTGGAGAAATTGGGAAGTTATATAATGAAATATACAGAATGGATAGGAAGAAAATGTCGGAAATATGTTAAATCAGCCGCAAAACCCATTTCTGAATCTAGAGATCTGTATGTAAATAAGCTACAAAACCCACATCTAGTTTCTGCATCTAAAGATCCTTGTGTAAATAAACCGCAAAACTCACATATAACCATTGCATCTAGACATCCCTATGTAAATAAACCTCATAATCCACATCTAGTTTCTGCATCTAGAGATCTCTTTGTAAATAAACCACAAAACCAACATCTAGCCATGGCAACTAGAGATCCCTGTGTAAATAAGCCACAGAACCCACATCCAGTTTCTGCATCTAGACATCCCTGTGTAAATAACTTGGCCGAAACACACTATACAATGTACTCACCACCTCCCTGCACCGATCACAACGATAAGGAAGATGTTAGTAACAACGAGAATAGCGATGCCATTCAGACTATAAAGGTGAGCTGTCATTCTCGGTGTAGAAGTGGACTTGGGCAGACAATCTTTCACGGTGATCACGTGACCAACAGAAGGAATCATTCTTAGCATTCCTGGAAAGGGATACATTATTTCTTATGAAGTTGTGGTAAATAAAGAAATTAATTTTAATTAAAACACATTTTTTTCTGATTGACTGTTATTTAAATATAACAAAAAAAAATCACAATTTTATTAAAATACATTTAATATTTTAAATGTGGAATAAAAAATCGTATGTGCATAGTTCAAATACATAATGTAATAGAATGAGAAGTGAATAGATGATTGGTAAAAATGTGATGAATCAAAGCAGGGAGTCAAGAATAAGTTGTTATTTTAGTTTTATTTTAAATATATTTTTAGTAACAGATAATCTTATTCAGTGTTTCTTCCAGACTTTTTTCTCCGGGGGGGGGGGGGGGGGAGAGGGGGCACTTGAAATTTTTTGCGGCAGACGGGCGGACTGAATTTCCGGGGGGGGGGGGGACACGGGATGGGGAACGGACACAGTTAAAAGTAGGCCTATATAATTTATATATAAATTCCATTTCGTTCGGGGGTGGGGGTGGTAGACTTTCTTCGGGAGGGGTGTGAGCCCCCCGAAGAGATGCCTGGAAGAAACTCTGATCTTATTCTAGTGGGAAGATTGTTCCACAACTTTGCAACAGAACAAGCGAAGCTATGTATTTTGGAAAAAAAACATTGTATATGGGATTGGGGGGGGGGGGTGATTTAATTATGTGTAGAAAAAAATAGTTCAGGGTTGATTCATAAAATATTTCACATGGCCTACTTGCGTAGGATTGAGATTAATTAAAGTAGGCATATATTTTTGTTTAGTCGAATTTTTAACCTGGAGAAATTAGACAACGAATACATTATTTAACAGTTCATCCTTTATATAAATTAAATAATTTTGTTTTCAACAAATTTACCGAGATTATTATGATTTAGTTTTTAAAATAGCTATTTATTTACGTTAATATAAAATGTAGATTAGAAGTAGGAATTAATTATAATATAAGTTTGCTTTTCTAAACTAGTATTTAAATGTGTTGAATGTGCGCCGTTTTTTGTGTGTAGGTGTGGACTTGGTGTGTCTAGATTTAGTGCTGTTAAATTTGCGTCTGTTTTTATGTGTAAATGTGGACTGTTTGTGTCTAGATTTAGTGCTGTTGAATGTGCCCTGTTTGTGTATAGATGTGGACTGTTTGTGTCTAGATTTAGTGCTGTTGAATGTGCGTCTGTTTTTTGTGTGTAGATGTTGACTTGGTGTATCTAGATTTAGTGCTATGCTTAAGCTGCGAGAGAAAACAAGAAATTTCCTGTCTGACTCAAATTTTAAAACTTTTAAAGAATAAATTTGACGCAATATACAGAGCGGGAAATAGTAACATGGAAAGTGACGTGCGTACTGGGTTGGGTTTGTTAAACAAATGAATGCTTTTTATTCAAAGCACACAGAGGCCTATAATAGCCTTTTCCTGGCGGTTCATCGACCCAATGTTCCGGCGGCCAACTACGTTTTTTCCAGGTATCTGGAAAATCAGTCCACCTCTTGTGGTAGTGTTTGTTTGTGTGTGTGTGTGTGTGTATGTGTGCATGCTCGTGTGTATGCGTGTTTGAGTGAGCAAGCGTTAATATCTATCATGAAACACATTGCACGGTTCTAACGAGTTATATATTTGTTACCTCTCAGATATAAACACATGGTCTAATAAACAAAAGCTAATTTAAAACAAGTTAAAAAACAGCGAATAATGCAATAACCAGAACAGAAATGATACATACCACGGATAGAAAGCATACACCCACGTCCAGACACCATCTTTTGGCTGAATGTCGGCTGGATGCAGGCAATCCACATCTCACAGAAACACAGGGTTCGCTTAAGACAATTCTCCATATCGTACACACAGGTGACGGATATTGCTCAGGCTCCAACGTTTAGCGGGTAGAGACAGTTCACATGCGGTAGAGACGGGTTTAAAAATACAGCCGGTCCATCTGAGCTATAGCCTCAGTCTGGTCTAGCCGACGGCTGGGCTCTGAGCAGTGGAAGGGGGGGGGGGGGACGGGGAGGATGCCGCAACCCCACACAGCCAGTCTCACGCAGCCAATCTCTAACTGGGTGGCTGAAAAAAGGCCAAAAGGGTTTGGATCGGTTACGTCAAAAAACGTGGCGTATGTTCATTATAACAGTGAGTCAGAGTAGAAACATTTTGCAATATGCTTTAGGTATACTTAGGTATACACGTTCACTTATACCAAAACACAAACACACACACACACACACACACACACACACACACACATATATATATATATATATATATATATATATATATATATATATATATATATATATATATATATATATGAAATAGTATCGACATTGAAGAAACAGAGCTAGATCTATATCGCTTCACTGAGACACTGTTTTAAGATCAAGCTTACGGGCACTAACACACTCATATATTTTTACATATGTAATTGTATATTTTTTTACATATGCAATTATTTATTTTTTACATATGAATTGTTTCTGGGGGAGGTGTCTCTTGTTCTCCCACTCATCAATTCTAGATAACCGGACACTTTACTATTCTCTTCTATGCTGTCATGCGCAAAATGGCGCCCGTGTGTGTTTGTCTGAGAATGATTCATGTTCGTGATACACTGGCTAGGGAAAAGACACAGCTGTTGGATAATGACATTCTAAACCGTGGAACCAAAAACAAAAGTAAAAAATTGATCACAGTTTAAACCTCTGTCATTTAGGACGGCTCACATATTGTATAACACATGAGGGATGTCGGTTGTCGTTGAGTTTAATCTCATGGGGTTTTATGTCTGAATGTGCTGTCTGCATATCGCGTGCACAAAGGGAAATAATGAAATGGAGAGTTTAGCGGGCATTTTTCCTCAACATTCAGTTTAAAGGGACATCGCATGGAATTGTAAAATAGGATAATTAAAAAACTTGAACCGGCAATAAGAGACGAGAGAGATTAATGGCTAAAGCCTCTGCGAAAGATTGCACACAAATCGAGAAAGTAATACATTTTTAGATTGAATTCACGAAACTGATAAGGCTTTAGATAATTATTTTTAACCCGTTTCCGATCCCCTCTCCTCTTGAAGTTTTTTATTACCTTTGTTTATGGCTGCTTTGTGTGTTTTGTTAATATTGTTTTTGTGTTTTTAATGCAAGGGTTGTTTTAGTTTATGGTCACGGTACATGTTTTATGTCATGTTGTTCGATATTGTTGTATTAGGCAGAGGCGTCGCGAGGCTTGGGCCGGGAGTTGACACCATTTGGGGGTGACACCATGGTGAAAAATTGCACAATATGTAAAAGAAAAATGTTTTTTTTTGCCAGTTCAATTAATGATTAAGAAGAGTTAATCCACCTGTATTAATAACTGACTATAGATAACCATCTTTTCAATTAGCTGTGCACACTTTAAATTAAAGCTATCATTCGGGGTGGGGGGGGGGGGTGACATCAACTGCAACATTTAGATAAGAATAAAGGCTTGTTGAGTATTTTGAAAAACAGACAAGTCAGTCAACGGCAGTAGAGGGGGTGACACCAAAATCTAATGACTTGCGATGAAAACGATGTTTTTTCCACATGAATTAATAGGTGGCGTGAACGCACAAATCAACGCCATTAGGCAAAATGGGAAGGGGATGTTACCAATTGCAACTATATATATATATATAGAGAGAGAGAGGCTTTGTATATATATATATATATATATATATATATATATATATATATATATATATATATATATATATATATATATATTAAATGTAACATATTTTTTCTGGGGGAGGGGGGTGGGTGACACCATGAGGACCCGCACCGGGTGAAGCCCGAGCTGGCGACGCCACTGGTATTAGGGACTATTTCTTGTGCGTAGTATTTAGTGTTTGGTTGTACTTTGGTTTCGAGCAACATTTTGAATTACAGTTAGTTCGTGAACGTGGTGTGGGGTACAGGGAGGGATATTCTGTGGGAATGTCGGGGGGCCTGTGTGGTGAAGTGTTTCACTGTTGTATTTCTGTGGTTTTGGTAACGAAGGTGTTTATTTTTTGTTGTGCTTTATTCTGTTTTATAATTTAAAAAATTTAATTTGCTTATTTGTCTATGTAAGTGACTTAAGTATTTAGTATTTAGACTTAGTTGGAGAAGTCGCAATAGTTGTTATTCCAGTCCAAGTGGTGGTATGGTGGTTTGGATTGAGTCAAGTACCATATTAGATTTATTCTACTTTATGAGTGTCTCAAGTTGAGGGTGATCATTAATTGTTATATATATATATATATATATATATATATATATATATATATATATATATATATATATATATATATATATATATATATATATATATATATATATATATATATATATATATATATATATATATATATCACTTTAATTTTTTACTCAGGTGTCGCTTTATTTATGTCTTGTATATAACTACTTTACTTGTTATATGATTTTCATGTATCTCTTATTTTATCAGGTTTGTTAGCACTACGATTGGGTTTAGGTACTTTTGTTTTTGTAATTGTGTATTTTTTATAAACCTAGGAATTAGATTAGACCCCCGATCAGCGTGTATGTATGCATGTATGTATGCATGTGTGTATGTACGTGTGTATGTATCTATATATGGATGTTTGTATATATATATATATATATATATATATATATATATATATATATTAACAAATTTTTAAAGACATTTTTTAAATTAGAATGCGACATGAAGTTCAATCTGGAATGTATCTAAATAAGATAGTTGCCTAAAATTTGTTATCATATTGATGAATGAGCATCCATTAACCTCAACACTGCGCGATTGCCGTTGTTTCAAAAACGGCTTGGCCACTGCCTTTGTGCCTTTTGTGTATGTATGTGGTGATGTATTTATTTGTATCCTACACTTTTAGACTTGTAAAGCGATTACCATTCCACTTTCCTGACTGACCTTTTCATTTTCATACGAGAGGATATTTATCTTGAAGCTAACCTTAAATACATGTGGGAAAACCTATCTTTTCAGTGCGATTTTGTAATGTATTCCCCTTTATATGACAGGCTTGCCTATTTGTCTAACATTTAATCCAGGTTTAGCATAAAAAATATTGCAATGAGATATTACAGTCAATTATTGCTGCCTGTCCTAGCTTGAAATTAATTCAATCATTAAGTGTTTGCGTGCATGGCAGTTCCCCCCCCCCCCCCCCCCTCCCCATTCACTTGTCCTATGGTAACCGTAAAAAATAGTAAGTCATCATGAAAAATGACACATAGAATTGTCAACGGCGCATTCGTGTTAATTTAAATTATTTTTCTTTTTATGTTTGGATATTTCAAAATGTGTCGAAATTGTAATTTTATAGATGCAGATTGCATATACATAATATACACATGTAGGAGTACAACAATGCGTACACGTACACAAAAAGCATACATTTAAATGCACAATATTTGCCTTTCATGGTTTATATTTTTTCAGTCACTGTGCACTAAAAAATCAAATCTATCTTGATAAGTCTTAACGAAAATAAAAAAGAACATCTAACCATGAAGTATAGAAAGGGTTCAGTAACTGCGAAATCTACAAGGACCGCAATCAAGACTTGACTACGCATTTCAACATTTTAATACAGTTCTGTCCCTTTACTCAGTTCAAAATTAAAATCTAGGTTATACAGTGATACTAGTTATATGTGCGCAATAGTTTTTAATCATGCAACTCTATTGTTAATTTTTAAAAATACTGAAATTTAAAAAAAAAAAAAAAACGCTTTAATGACAAGCTTTTATGTAATAATGAACTAAAAAGTAGAAAATAATTTATTTTTAAATAACTATAAAGAAAAGCGTCGGTTTTTTCCAAAATATTAGTAAAGGTTTCCGAAAGGTAAGAAAGTGATCCGCGCTTTTCTGTAAAAGATCTCATGAGTGACAAAGCGTTTATAAAAGAAAGTAAAGTATTTTTTTCTTACCTGTTCATTTAATAGCCTGTTGCTATAAATGTTGTTACTTTTACGGAGTACACGATAACCGTTTCAACTAGGATGATGAAATTCCATATATAAGTAGGCCTCTATTATATCACATTTGTAATTCTGTATCAATTTTTCAGAGATTTACAGCAAACGAAAGTGGAACTTATTCTACTTTCAATATTTCAAAAGCTTATAACTTGAACAGTGTTTCTGATAAGATAGACGAAATTTCAAGTTCACTAGGCGCAGTTCTTTTTTTCTACGAGATTCCATTTTAAAAATATTTAAAAATCGATTAAAATCATGTCTATATCCCATAGCGTTATAAAAGAATGTTCGAGAAAGTTTAGGGGAGATCATTCCCGTTTTATTATTTGAAATGACATTATTATAATACATATTATAATAGCAATTTAATCAATATATTGTAAAAGGCGATACGTTTTAATTTTCAATGTAATTAACAATGTTAGTAAAAGAAAACCATAGGCAATTATTAATATTAATTATGATTAAAACCCTTTTTGTGAATGTGTGACTTTAAAGTGCAAAGTATCGGTTTTAAACATTTTTGTTTTGTTTTCTAGTATAAATAGTGTTATTCCAGCAGACGTTTCTTTATTACTCAGGCAAACTATCTTAACATGGGTCTACTCAGGATACAAAACAGCTTATATAAGGAAATCTACCCCCCTTAACCTTCTATGTCCCGTTGATGTAAAATAAGGATAAAATACACTATCCTACTTGGGGGAGCTACCATCTCCTACCGAGCGCGTCCCCAGGTGGCGGATAGGGGAGAGGCCCTTAGATATGAGGGTTAGCTGTGAATACCAAATAAACAGCCGTGGACCAACTGGTTTGTGGTCATGGAGGATGAGGTGGGATATCCATTGGTTAGGATATCTAATAAAAAACATCTCATAAATCCAAGGAAATGACTTCAGCGGCGAGCATGGGGCGCTATAACTCCAAACCCGGGCAGATGGGGCTCGTTAGCTGGGGACAGCAACCCATCTAGGAGAGACAACTCCAAAATCAAACAGCTACTGCCTTGTAGTTTGTTCTTGGGTGATCAAAGGCTATGGAAGCAAATCCAGAAAGAAAAGCAGGCTGAAGTCGGAGTCAACGGGCCATCTAGTATGGCGCATAACATGCTGGCACGCACTGCTTAATTTTATGATGGAGGAAAGAAATAGGACTAACAGAAGTGGCGTCCTGCCTGTGGAATCCCGCCGCGCAGGTAGGGGGCCGGGCTCTCCGCCTCGAAGAAGCCCACAAAAGCGAGCTGGTGGTTCCTCTATTCTTGCCTGGCCAGCCAGGGGCAAGGATCAGAAGGTAAATTCTACTGGCCAAAATAGTGAGAAAAACAACAAATTACTTGTTATCCTGCAGTGGAATGCAGAGGGAGTTCATAAAAAAAGGAAGCCTTAAAAATATTCCTACGCGAAAATAAAGTAGACGTTGCTTGTATTCAAGAAACTCACCTCAACAACAATCTTCGCTTCTCTATTAGAGGATACACCTGCATAAGGCAGAACAGGGAAAACAGACCTAAAGGAGGTATCCTCATTCTCATAAAAAATGACATTCCAACAACAGATATCGTTATACCAAACTCAACAGCATCTGAGATAATGGGCACCAAACTCATACTTGCAGAAGGTAACCTAAATATCTTCAATTGCTACTGTCCTCATGATAAGGACTTGGAACTGGACCGCATCTCCCTGCCAAACAGCGAAGATTGCCTGGTTGTGGGAGACATGAACAGCCACTCCTAGAGCTGGGGTTACCCTGACCTCAATGTTAAAGGAGAGGAAATTGAAGAATGGCAAGCAGAAAACAGGCTGATCCTTCTAAATAAACCTGATGACGAACCAACTTTTTACTCAAGGTCTTGGTTAACCTCGTCTACCCCTGACCTAGCTTTTGCTACTAATGGCATATCCAAAAAATGCAAAAGAGAAGTTGCAGATCAACTAGCCACTAGCGACCACCGACCAATCCTGATCCAGATAGAAACATGAAACAGGCCAATTGAAGCCTACCCCCGCCCTAGATGGAACTACAAAAAAGCTAATTGGGAGCTCTTCTCTGCCCTCACAGACTCCTACACAAGACCAATCAACTGTAAAACCAAACAGGTGAGCAAGTCATACATAGCCTTCTCAAAAGCAGTTCTGTTAGCAGCCAAAAAATCTATTCCAAGGGGAGCAAGGAAAAATTATATCCCAAACTGGACTCCAGACCTCCAGATACTCCATGACGAGACAATTGATGCTAGAAACACTGTTGAAGAAAATCCCACTCTAGAAAATAACATAAAATTAAAATCAGCAAACGCAGTTTTTAGAAAAAAGTATCTAACTGCATTGAGGAAAAGCTGGCAAGAAAAAACAGAACACCTCAATGTAGATAGAGATGGTCACAAACTATGGAGTATTGCTAAAAGGCTAAACCAAGAAGAAAACAGAGCTACTCCCATAGTCATCGACATTGAAAACACGATCAAAACAGAAAAGGATGCAGCAAAAGAATTTATAACCCACTTCAGCAAAGTGGGACAAATAAATATCAGCCACCAAAGAGCAGAAGAGGTTAAAAATCAAACTGAAGTTAAAGTAAAACTACAGAAAGTCTCTCCCCCCTCCTCCACTGGAATGGTAGCTCGAATTAGCAAGAAGGAGCTCGGAGAAGCGATGAAGCTCCTTAAACTTGAGCAAGCTCCAAGCCCTGACAAAATCTCATGCACCTGGGCCCCAATGCTAAGAAAAAACTGCTCCAAATATTTAATGCAAGCTGGAAATCTGGGAAAATCCCAAATATTTGGAAAAAAGCAATCATGATACCTGTTCTAAAAATAGGAAAACCCAGGAACAAAGTCGATAGCTATCGCCCAATAAGTTTAACAAGCTGCGTTTGTAAACTGATGGAAAGAGTAGTAAACAACAGACTGACCTGGTTTCTAGAATCAAACAATCTACTAGCAGACGGACAGGCAGGCTTCAGGAAGTGCAGATCTACTGAAGACCAAATCACCTTCATTTCTCAGGATATAGAAGATGGCTTTTAAGAAAAAAAAACAACCTCAATAGTGTGGGTCGAATTTGAAAAAGCCTTTGACAAGGTCTGGGAGCAAGGCTTAATTCTAAAGCTAATAAACCATCAAGTATCTCATAACATGCTAAACTGAATAAAAGGTTACCTAAGCAACCGAAAAGCATCAGTCTCCATGCAAGGAAAAAGAAGTCACACTGTAACTATAAAAAATGGAGTCCCTCAAGGAGGAGTCTTGTCTCCTACTCTCTTTCTCATTTATATAAATGACTTAAATGAAAACATCTCAAGGTGAGTAAAAAGAAGCATGTTTGCAGACGACCTTTCACTAATCAGCACAGAGGAATATATTGGTACCTCAAAATTTCGTCTTCAAGAAACACTTGACAAGCTCGGCAAATGGACCAAAAACTGGGGCTTATCCATCAATACCAAGAAAACAACTTATTCAATCTTCACCCTATCAACTAAACATAAAAAAATGAAACTAACCCTAGAAAACCAAGAGCTAGAAAAAAATGACCACCCCAAATACCTAGGAGTCACTTTTGACACTCGACTTACCTGGAGAAAACAAATAGAAAACACAAAAAGTAATGGGATCAAAAGACTTAATCTAATGAGGAAACTGGCAGGAACAGACTGGGGAGCAAATCACCACATCCTGAAAAAAACCTACACCAGCTATGTGAGACCTACGTTAGAATATGGTGCTTCGGCTTGGGGCTCAGCAGCAAAAACAAATATTAGCAAAATTGACAAAGTTCAGAACATTGGTTTGAGAATAATGACAGGAGCCATGAAAACAACACCCATAAAAGCTATGGAGGAAATAGCCGCTCTTAGCTCAATAGAAGAAAGAAGAGAATAAAAAATCCTCACTCAATACACAAAGCTAGAGGCACTGGAAAAACATAACCTAAAACAAAAACTCCAGAAACCCAGTCCATCAGCCAGACTACAAAGAACAAGTTTCATCAAAGAAGCAAAGAATCTGAAAAAGAAATATGAAATCGAAAATATCATTCCTGAAGCAATAAAAACTCAAAACCTCTCCCCGCCTTGGATCTCCCACTGTCACTTAACCATTATTGACTCAATAGACACCATAGGAAAAAAATCTGACTATGATCTAGAAGAACTTAAGAAAATAACAAATAAACACATTAAGGATCAGTACCCCAGCAATACCTGGATTACAGTTTTCACAGATGGCTCAGCTGAAGATGCCACAAAAAATGGCGGGGCTGGCATCCTTATTGAATGGCCAAGCGGAGAAAGCCTGGAAAAGGCAATAGCCACAGGCAGCCTATCCGACAATTTTAGGGCAGAAAAAGAAGCTTTAGAACATGCAGCAAACCTCATGTCAGAACATCCTGAATCACCGAATAGTCAGATTGTATTTCTTACAGATGCCAAATCAGTCCTGCAATCCCTACAAAATCCAGAGTCCCATATTCAAACACTTATGACAGCACTAGAGAGGCTAAAAAATACCTGCAGCAGGATTGTGCTGCAGTGGATCCCGGGCCACTGCCAGATCCAGGGTAACGAGATCGCAGAGCAGCTGGCAAAAATTGGGGGAAAGAAACCACAACCGGAAATTTCGCTACACCCAAAAGAAATAAAAAGAATAATAAAAAACAAACAAACGCAAATGTGGTCTGTCACACACCCTCACTACATTAAAGACGACGGCTATTATAATTTAACACGAAAACAACAATACATAATCTTTCGACTTAGAACAGGCCACAACAGACTAAATCAACACATGCACAGAAAACTGAAGGTTGGGTGTAGCAAAATGTGCTCTTGTGGCAAGGCCCCGGAAAACACGGAGCACGTACTCCAGGAATGTACTTTGTATAGCCAGGCACGAGACAGACACTGGCCCCAGCCCACCCCACTCAGGGAAAAATTATATGGGGCACCTGAAAAACTGGAGACCACAGTCCGGTTTGTCCACGAAGTTGGACTTGTTGTCTAAATCCTCCACCATATTCACAATTAAGAACGAAGAAGAAGAAGAAGAAGACACTATCCTAATTTTGGATTCGTGTGTCCTAATGTATTATATTTTTTCCAACACCAGAAGACTACAAACTACATTACAAATACCAACAGACATTTAGATGAGTCATTGGAAACTATTTTGTTTCCAAATACACGTATTTTTAACAGAAAGAAGCACAATTTAACAATATATTGTAACTTTTTTTTCAATTTTTCAAGGTTTTATCAATATCAGTAAAAGAAAACATTGAGTAAAACTAAGTTATTTTTTTTTAAAAATATAATTTCAATGTATTGTTTTTAAGTGCAACTTAACAGTATCATATTTTTTTTTTTTTTTGTTTTCTTGTGTAATTAATGTAATAACGTACCAGTAAATGTATCTTTATTATTCAGGCAACTAACTAGCTTAACATGGGTCTACTCAGGATACAAAGCAGCTTGATCTATATTTTGATATTCTGCCATATTTATCACGTGGTCACACCTCAGACGTACACCAACGTGACGTCCATCTTTAACGATAAAATCAACAACAGCGGCTACAACCCGCAAGTCCGGCCGCTGGTTAACCAGTCCCAGACCATCTTTGTCGACGTCTGGTTCGAACTGGTTTCCATTGTGGAGGTCAATGACGTGGCCCAGAGTTTCACCTGCAACGGGTTCCTGCTGTTTGGATGGATGGACGAGGTAACTGTCGTCTCTACAGTTGTTATTCAACATTTTTTAGTATCTAATGTTCAGAGTTTCTTTTAGGCATGTCTCAATGTAGAGGGAAGAAAGACACTGTCCCCCTTCCCCACCCAAGCATGTCATACGCCAATCTTATTTTAAATCTAACTATACTTTTTCCTACCCATATCCGCCAGCTAATTGTCTGGAACCCATACGTTTACGGGGGACATACATTGATTCACCCACTACCTGAACAGATCTGGAGACCTATGGTGCTGCTGCTCAATACATTGGATAAACGAGAGCTGTTTAAAGACAAAAAGTCGTATGTAGTGTTTTATTACCATATTAAAAAAAATTTTTAAATAAAAATATAAGACTTTGATTTAAAAGTTGTGAAAATAAAACCATGTTACTTAATTTATGTCAATTATTTAAAAATTTTAAACCGCGAGTAAATTTAAATTCTAGAGTTTCAAAGATTAAAGCCTGTATTCTAATCACTATAGATTTTTGTGTGTATTTTAATTAAATGTTGAAATGATAATTAAAACAGTGCAACCAGTACTAGAAAAATAGTCCAATTAGTAACGTCATGTTTTAATTCTATTCTCACCCCTCGTTACAAAAGGCTAGATCCACTGCAGAGGCGTAGCGACCCTTCCCGGCTCCCGGGGACAAACTTTCGATTTGAACCCCCTCCCTAAAGCTTTTGATTTGCACCCCCTCCCTCAAACTTTCGATTTGCACCCCCCTCAGGATTTTGATTTGCATCCCCCCCCAAACTTTCAATTTGCACCTCCCCTCAAGCTTTCAATTTATTTTTCCAACCCATTTTGGCGCCCCCTAAGGTCGGCGCCCGGTACATATGTCCCCCCCCCTCGCTACGCCTCTGATCCACTGTACTTCCCTTTATCCCAAATAAAATAGATATTTCACGTTTTTTTCTTCTGCTTCTGAATATATACCTGTAATAAAAGATACAAAATAAATGCGTAACGATACGTACTTCTT
The DNA here is from genome assembly GCF_028476545.2 of Physella acuta. Lineage (NCBI taxonomy): Eukaryota > Metazoa > Mollusca > Gastropoda > Physidae > Physella > Physella acuta. The sequence continues at coordinate 573,746 of NW_026731957.1, read as the reverse complement.
TCTTACCCCCCACCTTACATACGTCTAAAATTTTCCTGGGTAAGCCGTCCACACAGAATATAACATCTGTTGTAAACGACGTTAAACAGAGACTACTAGCTTCACGAATTGTAAACGTAGCCCGATAATACAACAGTACTACATCTAATCACTGAGAGTAATACCTGAATCTTTCTCTGCTACCAGACCAGTGTTCATCTACAATACAGGGGGTGCCACCTGGGCCCCGGGCAGTGTGTTCCCAGTCTCCTGTCAGCTGACCATGACCAACTACCCGTTCGATCAACAGGAATGTGTCATCAATGTAAGTTAAGTCAAATATGTCTTCTATGTAAGTTGTTTAGTCAAATACGTGATATATGTAAGTTGTTAGGTCAAAGTATGCCATTTATGTAAGTTTTTAAGTGAAAAAATCATCTATGTAAGTTGTCGCGTCAGATTAAGTTATCTATGTAATTCTTACAATTTAAATGTGCATTCTATGAAAGTTCTTTTAATTTATTTGTGTCATCTATGTAAGTCAACCATTGCCATCTGTGTAAGTATAATAAACCTATTTATTGTGACGTTTATAAAATCAGTTTTTTTTTCTAAACATGCGTCTTTAGTATAGTTTTATCAGCGCATGTGTCAAGATCTGAATAATTTCAATTTTTTCGTATGTGTTGCGATTAGTTAGTAGCACATATGGCTGTTATTCTGTTAATTCACCTTTATGGCACATATTTAAAATTTACAAATTGTAAATGTGAAATTCGAATAGATATTAGTTGAGTCATAGGGCGGACAGATAAAGGCTAGGTACAGAAACCCATCGAAGAGAGACACTTCCTAAATCAAACAACTGCTGTGTCATAGCTAATTCTTATGTGGACGATGGCTATGGAAGCAAATTCAGACAGAAAAGCAAGCTTAAGTTTAATTAATTATATGTTGATAGGCCTACCTAATTTAATGTGTATTTGTGTTGGGAGAAATACCGTCCAACATTATACCAGTAAGAAGAAGAATTACAAGTCTTTGGTGACTTTTATATTACATGTTAGCGATCTACTTGTGATTTCTCTTGTCAGATGACAGCTTTGACATTAACTAGTGAGGAAATGCAGTTCACGAGTACAGAACCTACGATCAGCACTTCATATTACACACTACACGGGGAATGGGATTTACTCGCAGCTACTATCAGTACATTTAACTTATCGACACGCTACGTTAAGGTCCCGGGATTTCAGGTGAGTTGTCAAGTCAGGGATCTATAGGTCCCAATATTCCAGATAAATTGTCACGCTGAGATAGTAAAGGTCCTAAAATTTCCGGTTAGTTGTCACGTTAAAGATCGTGTAGGTCCCAATATTCCAGGTAACTTGTCACGCTGAGATCGTATAGGTCCTAACACTTACAGGTCAGTTGTCACGTCAGGAATCATGTAGGTGCCAATAGTCTAGGTAACTTGTCACGCTGAGATAATATAGGTGCCAATAGTCAAGGTAACTTGTCACGCTGAGATAATATAGGTGTCAATAGTGCATGTAACTTTTAACGCTGAGATAATATAGGTGCCAATAGTCAAGGTTACTTTTCACGCTGAGATAACGTAGGCGCCAATAGTCAAGGTAACTTTTCACGCTGAGATAATATAGGTGCCAATAGTCAAGGTAACTTGTCACGCTGAGATAATATAGGTGCCAATAGTGCATGTAACTTGCCATGCTAAGTCGTAAAGGTACTTACCTTTCAAATCAGCTGATCTTCTACACCGACATTTGTTTATAATCTTTAAATAACGATTTTGGAATATTGGCTTATTTATTAAAACTATTTGTTCTAAACTATTAATAATAATAACACGTTAAGAACTCTTACATAGCTAGAATCTGTTGCGTCGATACGTCGGGTTTCACCTGGTGTCCGCCGGTTTTTTTCTATGTAAATTTTGAAGTTGGTGTCACACATTCCCCCCCCCCCCCCCCCCCCTCAGTAAAAGTTTTAAAATGTTCGTATTTTATACTAACGATGTGTATCTTTAGCTGGTTGTTAATGCAGCTGAATGTAGCATTTTTTTCTTTATAGTTTGCATTTTTATGTCATGGTGTCTCTCTCCCCCCCCCCCCCCGCACACACTTGTCGCGATCGTCATTATATACTTAAATTATTTTTGTACCCTAATTAACCATTCAATGAACTGGTCAAAAGCATATTCATTCTATATATCTTGCAAACTTTTTGTTTTGGTGTCACCCCCCCCCCCATAAATAGTGTATCCCGGTGCAATCCGCACGCCCCGCCCCCGCCATGAGACGCCTCTGGCTAGACACCACAGTTTTATAACAAATAAAGACAATAAATGCAATACAGACTTTAAAACTATGTTTTGATTATTTGCATCACGCTTTTTATGCCGATCCACTTTTTTTCAGCTGAAGTTTACACTGAAAAGACGGCCGATATTTTTGATCGTCAACATTATACTGCCTGTCGTGTTCTTGTCATTCCTCAACATACTCGTCTTTATCATTCCTGTTGAGTCAGGGGAGAAAATCGGCTACGGTAGGTTATTCTGGACAAGTCGTGTCCACTTCATGGTCTGGGCAGGATAGAAAACAGGGAAATATTTTCTGTAGCTGAACAAAAGGGTTTTTTTTTAGCAATTTGTACATACTAAAATAACAAGATTTAATGTTAAATGGAATGTATGAAGCATTCAAGAAAGCAAAAAGTTAAATGTGCCCCTAACAAAGTAAAATAGGTGTTCATTAATGAATGACGGAAGTACATTATGTAAAAAAAAAATACTTTGACTACTTCTTTTCATTCACAAACATTTTGACTTACTTGACTTTGACTTAGTCCTCTTCGCTCCTTATGAAACATAGGGCTTCCACCATTTAAATATTTAGCGTTTTTTTTTTTTTTTTTTTTTTTTTTGCTATTTATAAACTTTTCATCTATTTTGAATTAATAAAATATTAGAATTTATATTACTAAAGTTTAATATTTATAAAGTATTTGAATGGCTCGTAATGTTTAGGTTTACAAAAACGTATTATATATACCTGTCCACTTACCTCTGACCCTACAGTTTGCTAACTTCCAGGTATCACCGTACTGCTGGCACTGTCCGTGTTTATGTGTATTGTGATGGGGATGTTGCCCAGGTCATCACGGTCCATGCCCAACGTCACCATCTACCTCTTCATCTTACTCATCATCTCCATGTTGACCGTCATCGATAGTATCGTCATCGTCTACCTCTCTCATAGGGAGGAGGTGCGTGCTTGTATCTGGGCAATAGAACAATACTCACTCTACTAACACTTTTGTCTGTGACATATATACATTATATATATATATATATATATATATATATATATATATATATATATATATATATATATATATATATATATATATATATATATATATATATATATATATGTTAATTTGTAATCCAATAGACCACTTTTTATTTTAATGGCGGGTATTATTTTTTTTTTTCTGAACAGAGAGAACAGGCACATCTGAACACCAAGAGAAAATTTAAAGAAGCTTATACTAAAGTTAAAATTAAAAACTCGGTCGCGCCTCAGAACAACGAGACTTGCACCAGCGATAACAAAGTGGCGAGAAAGAAAATAACGCTGGATAGAGCGGTTCTATCATTCACATCCGGGTCTCAGAACGAAGAGAAACCGGAAGTAAACAAGTACAAAGTGATCGGAAAATACATGAATAAAGTTTCTTTTGTGGTGTTCATGTTCGTTTGGGTCAGTGTTACACTTGGGACTTTAATATTCGCGTCTCAGTCTTAGGTTCATTTGAACCAACAGACTTGTAGTCCTAGTTTAGGTCCACTAGAACCAACAGACTCGATTGAGAAATGTGCGGTATGTGAAGCTATTCTCATTCACCCAAAACAGATACTTTCCAGTAAAAGAAAACGTATACAATGTTTTTCATAGAACGTTACTTAGCTTAAAGTTCATAACATAAGAATTGTGTATGACCTTACATGTTTACTTATATGGGAAAAAATATATAATGATGTGTCTTTATGAGCTCTCTGAAATATAATGCATGATTTATATTATAACAGAACAAGCATTTAAATTACAATTTATTTTGTCTTTAAGACAGTTTTTAAGACAGTCTTTAAGTTGCAGCTTTTTTATATAAAGAATACCACGCATGTTACAGAATAAAATGACAGCTTTAGAGCTTTCATATTATACCAGTTTTCAGTAACGTGTTATGATGTTGTCCAGATAATTTGTGTTCCATATTGCGTTCTGAAAGTCGTTGTCATTTCAAATGGCACAACTAAGGTATAATAAATTCCGACTTTGCAGTCGTATTTCTGAAGCAATTTTTGTGTTTTTTCTTTGTATAGTATTTAGTTATACTTTTGATCTATATTTTTGTTTTATGAATACAATTATAATATCATTTTGAAACTGACGTTTCACAAGAGATCCATGCACATTCAGGGACATTATGATAACCATTATGTTTAACCGTTACTTTCCTTCATGTACATTGGGTACTCATCTGAGCTAGTTGGACTCAGGGACGTTCTGTCACCATTCAAAGACATTCGAGTTCATGGGCGTTTTACGAACACAAACCCCGATTTCGAACTGGAGACTTTAGGGTTAGAAGTTGAATGATCTACCATCCGACAGAGCGCCCTTTTTACAAGCTTTTATTTAACTCACTTCCTCTGTCGTCGGTCTGTCGTCAGTCTAGATCGAAACGCAGGAGTGAAAATTCGGACAGTTCTACTTGACTGATACGATTCAAAGTTGGCACGTGGGTCAAGACATGGAGACAATGCAATCTGAAACTAAATTTGACTTAATTGGATGCCTAATTAATTTTTTATATATTAATTAAAATTTGGACCGAATTAGTAGGCATGTCTAGCCAACCACACCACACGCGTCATCACCTTCAATAGCTGCGCCATCACGTTCAATGGCTGCAATCAAAAACCATTGCGCGCCTACTGAACGTGATGTTCAGTAGGCGCGCAATGGTTTTTAGTCATGTAACTCTATTGTAAATAAAACATGTAGAGTACTGAAAAAAAAATTCATAAAAAACGTTTTAATAACAAGCTTTTATGTAATAATGCACTAAAAATTAGAAAATAAATTATAGACTACTATTTAAATAACTATAAAGAAAAGCGTGGGTGTCTTCCTTAACATTAGTAAAGGTATCCAATAGATCAGTGGTTCCCAACCTTTTTCGATTGGCAACCCCCCTTTTATAAAAAGTAAGTGACCCGCGACCCCCATAAAATTAAAAAGCCGAAATTAGTAAGGAAATTAATAAGCACTAAAATAAGATTTTCAAGTAGACTTTCAATATGAACTACTCTTGATAACTATTTTAATAGCATGAGTAAAATTGCATACAATTCACTAAACCTTCGTGGTTAAGTTTTTAATTTTAAAAATTTTTGTTAACGCCAACCTATATCATTATAATTATCTTAATTTTGTTTTTAATCGAAGAATAGTGTTGAAAATATATTCTTGAAAAGTCAATCAATTTTACGTTTGGTTATGAATGGTAAAAACTACACCAAAATTGTGTCTGCAGTTTTTCGTCTTACTTGGAATCATTCTGCAAATCAAAGAATTCATCTTGTAATTCACCGGGAATGCTGGCAACATCAAGGGAAGAAGAGAATGGGTAATGCGTAAATGCAGATTCTTCTTTTTTCAGCTCAGAGAAATAGCGATGCAGTTCCTTTTCAAGAGATTCAAGATGCCCAGAAATCGCTTCTTTCTAAATTTTAATTATCTCAGAATCAGATTCATCTACCACACCGCAGAGTTTCTCAAATTTACAATATTTCCAAGATTTATTTTCTTTTCCGACTTTGCAGCTTTGATATAAAAATGCCCCGAGATTATCATGGAAAGTTAGAATATTCGTTCATTTTCCCTGAAGCTTCAGGTTAAGCTTATCTTGATGTTCGAACACATCTGCTAGGTATGATACTCTCTCCAACCACTCTATGTCGTTTTAAGTATACCAAAAGTCTTGTTTTCTTTTGCACTTCCAAGAACAATTTGATTTCAGATTTCAATTCAAAAACACGATTCACAACAATTCGTTTGACAGCCAGCGTACTGTAGTGTAGAAGAGCAGAACCTCGTGATCTATATTATTGTTTTTGCTCAGTTCTTTGAATGCTCCAGATTTTATATAATTTACGACTTATACTAGCAATGGACTCTTGAAGTCGATTGGTTAGGGCAGTGGTTAGGGAGCTAAATTTTTCTGTTTTCTGAAAGCCCGATTTTGAGCTAAACATAGATGGTACACCATACGTACAAACCCCCACAGCCGTTTTAACCCATTTTAATCATCCAGTTTCAAAAAAGTTATTTATTTTCTCCATGTTATCTTCACAAAAGAGCAACTCTTCTTTGCTATCATCCGCATGAATATAGACACAGACCAGCAACTGCAACACGAACTCACGTCTGTTGATTTATCAACTTTAAAAGCAAACAATGGTGAAAGCTTAATTTCGAAAAAAAAAGTGTTATTTAACATTTACGTACATGCAGCGTTTGATGAGATTTTCTCCTATTGTTTTTTTTTTTTTGCTTGGCATCTTCTATCGCGACTTCATTTATTGCTTGCACTAATGCTGGTGAAAACTTCCTGTTCGATCAAGTCTCTGGCGTTTGCAACTAGCTTCTTACCGACGAAAGAACTCCATATAATTTTTGGTGTGTTCCGAATGACTCGTCTCAAATGGCGTTTTAGTTTTGAAGATTTCATAGATTCGTGACTGAGAACAACTTTGTACAGTGCGCTTTGTTTCTTCTCTATTACATTTCCAGTGATGTTAATGAAGCCGAATTTCAAAAATTCTTCTAAATATTTATGTTTTGTTTCAAATTACTAAGGTTTAGTATACCAGTTGGCGACCCTCCAGAAAGACCTTCGCGACCCCCAGGGGGGTCGCGACCCCCAGGTTTGGAACCCGTGCATTAGATACTAAAGTGACCCACGCTTTTCTTTATAGTTATTTAAATAGTAGTCTATAATTTATTTTCTACTTTTTAGTGCATTATTACATAGAAGCTTGTTATTAAAACGTTTTTTATGAATTTTTTTTTACAAGCTTTTATTTCACTCACTTCCTCGTCAGTCGTCAGTCGTCATTCTAGATCGAAACGCCGGAGCGAAAATTCGGACACTTCTACTTGACCGACACGGTTCACACTTGGCACGTGGGTCAAGACATGAAGACAATGCAATCTGAAATTAAATTTGACTTAATTGGATGCCTAATTAACTTTTTATGAATTAATTAAAATTTGGACCGAATTAGTAGGCATTTCTATCGAATCACTTTAGTATCTATTGGATACCTTTACTAATGTTTAGGAAGAGACCCACGCTTTTCTTTCTAGTTATTTAAATAGTAGTCTATAATTTATTTTCTACTTTTTTGAGCATTAGTACATAAAAGCTTGTTATGAAAACGTTTTTTATTAAAAAAAAATTTTTAGTTTTATGATTTTATTATAAATTTTTGTTTTAAATACACACACACACACACACACACATATATATATATATATATATATATATATATATATATATATATATATATATATATATATATATATATATATATATATATATATATATATATATATATATATTTACTTAACTCGTTAACTATGGCGAAGTGTTGAATGGTGTTAACTAACTGCTAATGCAGCCAATAGACCCTGCTAACAAATCAGCCAATTCGATTATCGCTTCTACTTCTGTACGGCCGTGACTTACAGAAGGACCAATTAATTCGACGAACAAATCAGTCTCACAATCATATGAATTCATACGTTATACGTTACACCTGATTGATCCTTACTAGAAGTACCATGGCCTCCAATTTGTACACCTAACTATTGTCAGAGGCGTCTCTATCTCTCTGTCTATATATATATATATATATATATATATATATATATATATATATATATTTATAAATATATGTGTGTGTGTGAGTGAGTGCATAATGTAAAAAGTAAAGAATCGTCTATAGACCTAGCGATCCGTTTGGCAGGTGAAGAAGAGTTCATCTGTATACATTATGTGCACGATCGCTGAGGAACTTTTCAAGGTTTGCTTTTACATTGTCCTCCCTACTTTATGATGAAAGACATAATTTTTTTTTTAAAATGAATATTTCATCTTTATCTTCAGATAGTTTGTATTAAACAGGAAACAATACGCCTGATGAACAGCGGTTCAAAAATCTATTAAGGCATTAAATCTCATGTGTACATCATTAAAAAATGTAAAATGTTTATTTGTTTGTTTTATGTTTGAAGTAATGGTTTAATTTACAATATCCATTTAAACATAAAGAAAAATATATTTAAATTACTTAAACCTTAATCAAAAGACATGAGCGAATATAATGTTAGTTTGTTAAATACAAACACATGTGATTCTAATTATATCCTATTTCTCTCCACCCATCCTTTAATCATGGACACGCCCATGTATCTACGGGCTACGTTATGGTGACAAACCCCTCGATCCCCTCAACCCGCACACACAGCCCCACCCCCACCTGCCATGAACGATCCACAACATAGGCGCCTATGACTAGGCGAATCGTGGCCTATGACGGTGTTAAAATCTCAAGCCTATTATGTTAACACGTTTATTGAGGATTCAAGTTCTTAAATTATCAAGTCGCCAGCATTGGTTTGTATTCTTAAACCTTTTCTAAGGTATGTCTAATTTTACATTTAATAAATAGAAGTGTTTCTTTTAATATGTTCGCTACCTTCGTTTTAGGAATGTATTATTTAGCTTTAACCAACTATTTGTTTTAACAGTCTTTCAAATTATCTTCTCCAATTGTATGATCTCGTCCCTATATCTTTTTATACCTATTTGTATCTTTTTAATTTTATATACAAAACATAAATCAGAGAAATGAACGGGTCATATATAGGGATATCTCCCCACCCCCAACCGTCTACTATCTTATTAATGCAGAATAAGGATAAAGTAAATTATCCTAATTTTGGATTCATGTGTCCGAATGTCTTATATTTTATTCCAATATCCGAAGACTACAAACTGCATCACAAATACCAACAGACATTTAGAGGAGTAATTCAAAAACAAGTCTTTTTAACAGAAAGCAGCATATTTTAAAACAAATTTAGCAATTTATTGTAACTAATGACGTTCAAATTTTTCAACGATTTATCAATTTCAGTAAATAAAAGTATTATGCTTTAGTACGTTATGATTTTTAGCGCAATTTCCATTCTGGAGAATTGCGTTTATTAACTCGTAATTTCTGGATGTTTGAATGAATGAATGAATGGATGGATGGATGGATGTGTGTCCGCAGCTTTAAGTCGTATCTCCTCCTCAACGAAGCAATATCGAGGACTAGTTCCAAAGCAATTATGTTAAGTAAGTTACGAGGATGAACATAGGCCAAAAAAATTCCGGGTTTCTTTCATGGATTTCCCGGAAAAGCCAAGAAACCTTGAAAAAATGCAGTTTTTGGCCCATATCTCGGCAACCAGACCACTTAGCGACTTGAAACATGTACCAATCGATTCCTGTCATAATTTAGAACAATATTGCCAAAGAAAGTTTTCAAAAATATCCATTCGTTCGGTCACAAAAAATTTTTTGAATTAATTAAAATTTGGACCGAATTAGTAGGCATTTTTATCCAACCACACCACACGCGTCATCACGTTCAATAGCTGCGCCATTACGTTCAATGGCTGCGACATCACGTTCGGTAGCTAGGCGCGCAATGGTTTTTAGTAGTGTAACTCTATTGTAAATAAAACATGTAAAATACTGAAAAAAATTAATAAAAAACGTTTTAATAACTAACCAATGGTTTTACTAACCCTGCTCTTGATTTACGCTACGACAGAGCTATTTTTAGATAACATAAGGAAATTGCGCTTAAATGTCACTAGACTTTTTAATTAACTTGTTTTTAATAAATGTATTGTAAATGTTTTGTTTTTAGGTGCAAATTGTCAGTATCATATTTTTTTTTGTTTTCTAGTATAATTAATCTTATAACGTACGAGTAAATGTAAATTTGATTTCCAGGCAAATATCACAGCTTAAGATGGGTCAACTCAGGATACAAAACAGCTTCATCTATTTTTGGATTATTTGGCATATTTATCACGTGGTCACAGCTCAGACGTACACCAACGTGACGTCCATCTACAACGACAAAATCATCAACAGCGGCTACAACCCGGAAGTCAGGCCGCTGGTTGACCAGTCCAAGACCATCGTTGTTGACGTCTGGTTTGAGGTGATCTCCATTGTGGAGGTCAATGACGTGGCCCAGAGTTTCACCTGCAACGGGTTCCTGCTGTTCGGATGGAAGGACGAGGTAATTACCGACTGAACATGTGCTGGCTGAAATGGCAGCGCGCAATTTTAGTGTGGTGAAGGTGGAGTCAGTGACATAGCCCCCCTCATCTGAGCATGTCCTCCACCCACCCTCTAAAAAGTGTATGCAATTTACTTAGCATATACAAAGTACGGTGAAGCTCCCTATCGAACCTGGCGGTCCACACAACAGGTGAAGTAGAGTTCACATAACCAGGTGAAGCTTGATTTTGATCTTCGACTAATCTTATTTTAAATCTAACTATACTATTTACCTACCCATATCTGCCAGCTAATTGTCTGGGACCCAAAAGACTACGGAGGACATGAATTGATTCACCCACTGCCAGAAAAGATCTGGAGACCTATGGTCCTGCTGCTCAATACATTGGATAAACGAGATCTATTCGATGACGACAAGTCGTATGTATATTTTTGTTTACATCTTATAAATGAAGTGCTTGTTTTTTGTTTGTTTTTAAAGAAAATGTATGCATCCTGAGATTAAAAATTGTGGAGTTAAAATAATGTTATTTCAAATATTTCAAATTTTTATATCAACAGTTTCAAAGATTAAAGAATGTATTCTAAATAAAAATATGTTGTGTCTCTTATTTTAACTAAATGTTGAAATTCAAATTTAAAAAGTCAGTCCAACTTAGTAGCATGTTGTTATTCGAAAAGGTAGTTCAATAGTAACGTCATGTTTTAATCCTATTTTTATCCTCTTCAAAAAACACTAGTCCAATTTATTTTGCATATTCCCAACATAACAAGAAGTAAAGAGAATTATCCCGTTTCTCAAATTGTGTCTTCATTAAAAATACCAAATTAGTGCCCTATGATGCTGAGATAGCGTGGCCGAGCGGTAACGACTAGACTGATAACCCGAAAAACTCGATTTCGAATCCGAAAATTGCCCATAGGATCGCTAGTTCTAAATTGAAAAATACTTTTTACGTAGTATTGATAATACATAACATACGGACTACTTCCTTACCCGCACCCCTCTTTTTCCCCACACAAACACTTAAGTTTGTAAAAAGCATCAAGCCCCATTGTCAACAAATAATACGATATCAATTCTAAATGGCGTGGAAAATCTACGTTAACAACAACTAGTTGCATCAAACGTAGTAGTATTTTATTACAAGTGTACAAGATCTATACATTGAGATGAGAGTAATACCTGAATCTTTCTCTGCTGCAAGGCCCGTGTTTATCTACAACAATGGGAGCGCTCTGTGGGCCCCGGGCAGTGTGTTTCCTGTCTCCTGTCAGCTGACCATGACCAACTACCCGTTCGATCAACAGGAATGTGTCGTCTATGTAAGTTGTTAAGTAAATCTATGTCATCTATTAAGCTGTAAAGTTAATATGTGTTATTTATGTAAGTTGATTAAAATAAAATATATCATCAATGTAGGTTGTAAAGTCAATGTAAGTTGGTTAAATCAAAATATATTATGAATGTACGATTTTCCAATCTATAGGCCCATTTGTCATCTGCGTAAGGTCTTCAAAATTTATGTTTTATCTATCTAAATTTTTTCAATCAGTACGTGCTTTTTGCAAATATTTTAATTCACGAAAGATATTTAAACCGTAATGTTTCATATATGTAAGTTTATTTAATTCAAAATGTATCACTTTTGCTATCAATCAAAATTATTCATCTAGGAGAGAAAGATACTCATTAAAAAAATATGTCTACCTAGTATTTCTTCCGTGGATTGCACAAGCCAAGAAAACAAATGTATAATTATAAAATGGCTAAAATCTGAGTCGACATGCAACCCTTAATTAAGTAGGATGAAATCCCATCCCGTCAAACGTTACAATTACAAAACGAAGAAGAAAAAGTCAAAGGCTTATATTGACAACGGCATTTCGCTTGTATCATGTAGCTTAACAGATGCCATTTATATTAAATTTTTATGATCTACTTGTCATTCATCTCGTCAGATGACAGCTTTGACATTAAATAAAGACGAAATGCAGTTCAAGAATACAGTACCTACCATAGGCACTTCATTTTACACACTACATGGTGAATGGGATCTGATATCAGGAACTATCATTACATCTAACCTATCGTCAGGGGTCGTTCAGGTCCCAACATTTCAGGTCAGTTGTCAGTTGTCAGGGATCTTAAAGTTCCCAATATTCCAGATATATTGCACGCTGAGGTGGAAAAAGGTTCCAACATTTCAAGTCCGTTGTCATGTCAGGAATCATGTAGGTGCCGACAGTATATAATATATATATATATATATATATATATATATATATATATATATATATATATATATATATATATATATATATTATATAGGTGCCTACTTTTCAAGTCAGCTTACCTACTATACCGAAATTTGTTTCGTATTTATAAAACACGAATTAGGAATGTTATGACTTAGACTTTTGGCTTATTAGTTAGGACTAATTAGTCTCAGCTAAATTCTTATTGTTTAGATTCCTAATGAGTAAAGACAGGTTTAAATATCAATAGCAAAAAAAAATGTCAAACGATCTGAATTACATAGCTAGAACTTGTACAAAGTAAAATCATTAAAGGCAGTAAAGACATTTAAAACTATGATTTGATTATTTGTAATGCATATAAATCACGCTTTTTATGCCGATCCACTTTTTTACAGCTGAAGTTTAATCTAAAAAGACGGCCGATATTTTTGATCGTCAACATTATACTGCCAGTCGTGTTCTTGTCATTCCTCAATATACTCGTCTTCATCATTCCTGTTGAGTCAGGGGAGAAAATCGGCTACGGTAGGTAACTCTGGACAAGTTATGTCCCCTTTATAGTATGAGCAGCGGTAGAATTAGAATGGGCAGCATTATACGGGAAAATATTTTCTGTAGCCGAACAAGAGTTTTTGTTTCTTTTAATTTTTTTTTTCAATTTGTAAAATAACAAGATTTTAATGTCAATGTTAGATGGAATTTATCAAGCATTCAAAAAAGCAGTAAAGACAACTGTGCCCATGATACATAAAGAAACGTAAAATAGCTGCTGCATAAAAAAACAATGCAAGCTTTTTAAAAATTCTTCTGATTACGACTTGAATTCATAAACATTTCACAAACAAACAAAAATTTTTTTGAATTCATAAACTATTACATTTTTTAACATTAAAGATTTAATAATGTTTAGGTGAGCAACAACGTCTAAACAATCTTTTGATACGAAAATATAACAATAAAAAACAAACTCGCATGCAAAACAGAATAAAAAGGAAATTTACAAAAATATTTCAACGAAGATAAATATCAATAGGTTTGTGATGAGCTTATTCAGCTTATCCATTCTCTTCTTTTTACTTACATTGTCAACCAATCTCTGAACACCAAAATACAAATCTATGCAATCTGATACATGGGCTAAGTTTTACTATTAGATCGATCACACGAATATTAACTCACAACACTTACCTATGAACCTACAATTGCTCACATCAAGCTATGACATCTGACACTACAATTGTTTATCTGAAGAACTGCCCCTTGAACTTTTCTGACCTCTGTCCCACACTTTTTTACTAGTACCTCTGACATATAAACTCCACAATTGTTTACTCAGTTTTCTGACCTCTGACCCTACAACTGCTAACTTCCAGGTATCACCGTATTGCTGGCACTGTCCGTATTTATGAGCATAGTAGGCGGGATGCTGCCCAGGTCATCACTGTCCATGCCCAACGTCACCATCTACCTCTTCATCTTGCTCATTATCTCCATGTTGACCGTTATCGATAGTATCGTCATCGTCTACCTCTCACACAAGGAGGAGGTGAGTAAATGAAATTGGCAATTGAACCATATCACCTCACTTGAATATATATAAAGGAAATATATTCCTTTTCGAAAAAAACCCTAACTAGAAACAACCAAAGCCAAAACAAACACAAACGCAAACACGAACATAAACGCAAACACAAAAACAAACGCAAACGTAAACACAAATAAAAACACAAACGAAAACACAAACCCAAAACCAAAACAAGACACAAACGCGAAAACAAACACAAACACAAACTCAAACGCATAAATGAACGCAAACAAAAATGCAAGCATAAACATCAACGCAAACATAACCGCAAACACAAAAGCAAACACAAACACAAACGACTATTATACCCCAATTTTGTCCGCAAACCGAAAGATAGAAGAAAACATATCGGGCATTCAGGAGCCGCTTTTAAACTGTTACTGATAAAAAATTATGTTTAATATTTACACATTTAATATTTAAAAATAATATTTAAAATGTCCGTGTTTTACCTACCACACTGCACTTTATCAATCCATGCTGATTATATATATATTTTTTTCCAACACTAAAACAAACTAATAATAATTCCCCCCCCCCAACTTTCGGATGAAATGTTATTTTTTAAAGTAATATTTTTTGTTATTTATCAAGATAAGTAATTGGCAATAAAGGAACAAAGGGACGTATTTTGTTCACTTTTAAAATTTTTGTGAAAGTAGATACATTTACTATGACTTTGTTTATTTCACATGACGTGAATTAAAATTAAACGTTTGGGAAATAAAATTTGTTTAACAAATCCTTATAAAATAATGTTTTAACATTATTAATTTAGACAATAAAAACTTTAGGTGTATTACACTATGGCGATCAAGTCGAGTTTTTTACTGTATACTTTACCAATGGTCCGTTCGCCCGTCCGCTGTCAAATACATATAGAGGCACAGAACCCGTTTGATATATATATATATATATATATATATATATATATATATATATATATATATATATATATATATATATATATATATATATATATATATATATATACCTAACTATTGTCTCATCAATCAGAGAGAACAGGTACATCTGAACGCCAAGAGAAAATTTAAAGAAGCTTTTACCAAAGTTAAAAACTCGGTCGCGCCTCAGAACAACGAGACTTCCACCAGCGATAGCAAAGTGTCGAGTAAGAAAATAACACTGGATAGAGCGGTTCTGTCATTCACTTCTGGGTCTCAGAACGAAGAGAAACCGGAAGTAAACAAGTACAAGGTGATCGGAAAATACATGGATAAAGTTTCTTTTGTGGTGTTCATGTTGATTTGGATCAGTGTTACACTTGGGTTTTTAATATTCGCATCCCAGTCTTAGGGACTAGAACTAATATAGTCGTGGTCCTAGTTTAGGTCCACTGGAACAGAGTCTTGGTCGAAGTCTTAGGTCCACAATGGAACGTACAGTATCGTGGTCCCATTCTGAGGTTCACTAGAACTAACAGACACTTGGTGCCAGTCTCAGTTCCACTAGAACCAACAGACTCGTGGTGCCAGTTCCACTAGAACTAACAGACTCTTGGTCCACTAGACTTGTCATTTCCATCAACCACTCTGGACAGAACGATCCGTTTGAGATTCGGGATAAACATTTGTGTCTATTTAGTGACAAAGTTTTTAATTTAGTACAATGAACTATTAATTGACTACTGTAAATAATTCTAGCGCATTTGTGTTTAAATGTGTGTGTGTGTGTGTGCAATAGAGAGAGGTGGGGGCTGTGTGTATGTGTGCCTGTGTATGAATGTTTGTGTGTGTATGAATGTTTGTGTGTGTGTGTGTGCACGTGTATGACTAACTTAGTTTAAGTCAGTACCCACCTTTTTGTAATGCAAGTAACATAATGTGCATAATGTGTCTTCATGATATTACGATATTTAATGTTATATTAATTAATTTAATATTTATTTTGAAATAGTTGCTAGATATTTTTTAAAATAAACATATGCCAGCTTCATCCAGGTTCTGACATATTGCCTACAATTTATGATAAACTGTCATATTGTGATATTGTGTATAGTTTTAAATTTTACAATAAACATACAGTATTTTCCCATTCCTGGTATATATTGCATGCATTTTAAAATAAAACAATACATTTCAACTAAGATGACATAACACCTTGTGGAGTATAGGGGTTCAACCATTTCCTTCCATTTTTTCCGGTCCCCGGATGTTGATTTTACAATCTCCCAAGACATCCCTTCTGTCTTTAGTTCTTCAAGAAGACTCCGGCGCCAATATAATGAACATCACGTATGTCAGAGACAAAATAGCCAATTTTTAATTCAGGAATTATTCCAGTTTCAATTGTGTGTTATGGTGTTGTCCTGATAGTGTGTCCATCATATGGATATTTGAAAATGACGTTTTCAAGTCAAAGGTCACAACCACATTACTTTCAACTTGGACTTCCATTTGTGTTGGTGTTGTATTTCTAAAGCAATATTTGTATTTTATTTTCGTCTTATATTTGTTTGTTTTATACTTTTGTAATGTGTTTGTTTTATGAAATAGAATTACATCTTAATTTTGAACCTGGCGGTCAATAATGGACCTCGGAACATGAAGGGATATTATGATCAGCACTATGCTCAAGCGTTGGTTTCCTTGATGTAAGCTTTACGTGTTGAATGGCGTTAACTAACCCATAATGCAATCACTAGACCCAGCTAACACATCGGCCACCATATAAAAATACTTCTATTTCAATCCGGCCGTGATTTTCAGAACGATCAATTAAGTTAACGAACAAATCAATCTCACAACCATATGAATTAATTCGACACACGATACATCCGATTAGACGTACCATGGCCTCTTATTTTTACACTATAAGCCATTGTCAGAGGCGTCTCTCTCTCTCTCTCAAACTCTCTTTTTATATGTTTGTTTATATATATATATATATATATATATATATATATATAAATATATATATATATATATATATATATATATATATATATATATATATAAATATATATATATATATATATATATATATATATATATATATATACACAAAATCTTGTGTTTTATTACAGTTCTTGGGGTGGCGGGGGTTTACTAGAAATGATATATGACATGAAGGGCTGTGTAGACGTAAGAAACGTTAAGTCATATGTCACGGGTTATCAGTGAAGCAAAAGCATGGGCCTAACTTGGATGAATCGTGCAAAGCCGAGTAAGATGGAGATGTGTGTGTTGCGTCATTATGCTTCAAAAGGATTCCACACGAATGAAAATGTTGATGCCGATCAGGGTTAGAAGCGTGTCGAGCTGTCGTAGTTTTGTGACATAGGCCTACATTATGTACACGATCCTTAAGAAACTCGTCAAAGTTTGCTTTTGCATGGGCCTCGCTAATTTTTAAAACATAATGCAGTAATATTTCACAATTACCTTCAGATAATTTTTTGTTCAAATACAAATTTATTCAAACTACATCATCCCTACTCAAAATACATGGAAGACTAAACTGTTAGTTAATTAAAAACAAACATACGGGACTCTGATTATATCCATATTTCCCCACCCAGCCTTTAATTATGGACACGCCCCTGTATCAATGGGCTGTGACTTCACGTTATGGTGACAAACCCCCCGCACCCCCGCACACACACAGCCCTACCCCCACCTGAATGATCCACAACATAGGTGCCTATGACTAGGCGAACCGAAACATAGGTGCCTATGACGCAGCGAGCTAGGGCACATGATCCAATGACGGTGTCGAAATCTCCAGTCTATTCTAAACACGTTTAGTTGAGGATTAAAACTAACACGTTGCTAGCATTGTTTGTATGCTGAAATATTTGTAAGGTATGTGTTATTTTGCTTTTAGTAAGTACTGTTTCTTTTAATGTTCTTTATTGTTGCTCTTTTCTTTAGGAATGTATCATTTAGCTTTAGCCCAGTAGTATCTGCTGTAGTAGTCTTTTATCCTATTCTTCCCTTTTAATTTTATGATCTCGTTTCTATTTCTAATTTATACAATTTTTTACCTTTTTTTTTTCTATCTATAAAACAAAATCCTCATACTGAAAGATATACTTATAGCGACAACACCTCCCACATTCCATCAAATTAATTCAAAATATTAATAAAATAAACTATCTTAGTTTTTTATTCGTCTGTGCATGCGTCTTATTTTATTAAATTTTGAGTTTTTGTAAACTAAATTAAATTGCTCTCTTCTTATTAAATTAGTTTGTGATTTTAAATATTAAGTCTCTTCTCTTGGAAAAAAAAAACCTATCAACAATTACTTTCTTGTTTATAAAGTTAAAACATTAAAACAACATCTAAAGAATACATTACACATACCAACACACGTTTGTTGCTATTTTGAGAGCCGATATATTTTCTGCATATGTTCATTATTTTAATTTAAAGAATAGTACTCAAAATCTTATTACATTAGCAATTTTAACAATATATTGTAACACACGATGCGTTGTAATTTTTCAATATATAGGCCTATATTAAACATTGTTAGTGATAAAAAGGAGTCGGTAATACTAAACTATAATTTGTAATATTATTGTTATTGTGTCGGTTTTTAAAGTGCAAAGTAACAGTATACTAAAGTTTTTGTTTTCTAGAATAATTAGCATAATAACATAACAGTAAATGTATTTTATTTTTTAGTCAAACATCACATGGGTCTACTCAGGATACAATACAGCGTGATCTATTTTTGGATATTATGCCATACTTGTCACGTGGTCACAGCTCAGACGTACACCAACGTGACGTCCATCTTTAACGATAAAATTACCAACAGCGGCTACAACCCGGAAGTCCGACCTTTAGTTGACCAGTCCAAGGCCATCGTTGTTGACGTCTGGTTCGAGCTTGTTTCCATCGTGGAGGTTAATGACGTGGCCCAGAGTTTTACCTGCAACGGGTTCCTGCTGTTTGGGTGGAAGGACGAGGTAACGGTCGTCTCTACGGGACTATCTATCTAACGATCAAAGTTTCTTTCATGCAATGGGAGGGGGAGGAACTGACACAAACCCTTAAAAATGTCCACCGCCCACCCCGGAAAAACGGATATGTTATTTTTTAGTCTGTTTTTAACTAAAGTAGTTCGTCTTCTGTTTTAATAACATATTTTTTTTAAAATCGTTTTTAATTTTAATTGTTTAAATTGCTTTTTAGTTATTAGACTCAAAATATGAAAAGTTTATAATAGTAGGCTTTGTAATCGTACAAATGTTTACTTGGTTTTAAAAAAAAAACCAACTTCTCTCTTGTGTTAGCGCTAGTTTGATTGACAATTAGAAAACAATAATCTGCTTTTCTTTTAGGATTTGCTTCCATAGCCTATGTCCAACCAAGAACAAACTACAAGGCAGCAGTTGTTTAATTTTTTGGAGTTGTCTCTCCTATAGAAGTGGCTGTCCCCAGTTAAGGAACCTCATCTGCCCGAGGGTTCGAACTCGAGACAATTCGGATTAGCAACCATGAGCTTTACCGACACCACCACGCCGACCCCTTATTAAATTTACATATATTATATACCTATTACATACCTACCCATCTCTGCCAGCTGATTGTTTGGGACCCACGCGACTACGGAGGACATACATTGATTCATCCACTGCCAGAACAGATCTGGAGACCTATGGTGCTGCTGCTCAATACCTTGGATAAACGAGATCTATTCGATGACGACAAGTCGTAAGTAATTTGTATTACTATTTTTAAAAATATAGTTTTTTTTAAAGAAAATTTAAACGTTGTGCAATTTAAAACTTGTGAAGTTAAAATCTTATTACTTAAGTTATTATAATATTTATAATATTTATATTTAAAAGATTAAAGAATGTATTCTAAATTATAAAAAAATATCACTATCGATTATGTGTAGTTTATATAAGTGTTGATATGAAAATTAAAACTATTCAACGTGTACTGCAGTTTTACTTTACTAGAAAAGGCAGTCAAATTATTAACGTCATGTTTTTATTCTGTATTCATCCCTCGTTACAAAAGGCTTGATCCACATTACCTCCCGTCATCCCAAATAAATGGGACTACGTGGCCTACATGTAGAGTGCTAGGCTGCACACGCGAAAGTTTTGAGTTCGAATCCGGGTTCAAGTCAGTAAAACGTTCACGAGTCACCCAGCTTTGATGGGCAACTATCTCACTTTAGGGAAAGCAAAAAGGCTGGGCATAGTGTTGACCACACTATCACTTCATATGCCGAGACCTTGGAACATATGAACTCTGCCCCATTTGTCTAGGGCACGAACGAGAAAAAATGATGATTCGAAATAAAATAAATAATTAACCTTTTTTTTGTTCTCAATATGTACTTGTTATAAAAGTTAGAAAATAAATGCGTAACGATAGTTACTACTTTCTTGCCCCCACTCCACACAGTCTAAACATATTCAGGGTATGACGTCCATAAAAATATAACATCTGTTGTAAATGACGTGGAAAAATAAAATAGACTACCAGCTTCACGATCTCTAAAATTAGGCCCATAATACAAGCGTGCTAGATCAGATTAATTGTGAGTAACACCTGAATCTTTCCTTGTTGCCAGGCCCGTGTTCATCTACAATAATGGGGATGCCATCTGGGCCCCGGGCAGTGTGTTCCCAGTCTCCTGTCAGCTGACCATGACCAACTACCCGTTCGATCAACAGGAATGTTCCATCTATGTAGGTTTTTAAGTCAATATAATTATGCCATCTGTACGTTTATTAAGCCTATTTATGGTATTTATAAAAACAGTTCTGTAGACAAATTATTGTTTTTCTAAAAATATATCAATAATAAATATATTTTTATCAACGCACATGTCAAGATCTGAACATTTTCAATTTTTACTTTCTCATATATACGAAGTATAGAGAAAGTCATGTAATCGTGCAAAAAACAATCGAGATTTCTGCAACTCTCGACGTTTTACAGCTCCCAGAGTTAGAAAAACTTCATTTTGCAATCTTTTGTCCGTATGTCTCTGTGTGTGTATGTGTGTGTGTGTATGTGTGTGTGTGTGTGTATGTGTCTGTGTATGTGTGTGTCTTTGTATATACTTCGTATATACGAGAAAGTAATAATAGCTAAATTACTATTATTTATTGTATTTGTTTTTTTTTATGTTTATAGCCTTTGTTAAACCAAAAGTTATTTTGAGCTTATTTCCGAAATAAAATATTCAATTTTGGGTTTAAAATATGCTTTTTGGCAACAATCGTTAAGAACCATTTGGAACCAGCTTTTCAAGCCTATTTTGTTGGGCGGAATACCGTCTAACATTACAATTAGGGAGAAGAAGAATTATATGTCTTAAACATATATTGACAACTGATTTAGCTTATAACTTAACAGATGACATTTATATTAAATGTTTATATTATACTTGTCATTTATCTCGTCAGATGACAGCTTTGACATTAAATAAGGACGAAATGCAGTTCAAGAATAAAGTACCTACCATAGGCACTTCATTTTACACGCTACACGGAGAATGGGATCTGATATCAGGAACTATCATTACATCTAACCTATCGTCAGGGGTCGTTCAGGTCCCAACATTTCAGGTCAGTTGTCAGTTCAGGGATCGTAAAGGTCCCAATATTCCAGATAAATTGTCACACTGAGGTCCCAACATGTCAGGTTAGTTGTCAGATTAGGGAACTAGAGGTCCCAATAGTCCATAAACTTTGTCACACTTAGTTCATTCACGTCCCTTCATTTCAAGTCAGTTGTCAGTTCAGGGATCGTAAAGGTCCCAATATTGCAGTTAAATTGTCACACTGAGGTCCCAACATGTCAAGTTAGTTGTCAGATTAGGGAACTAGAGGTCCCAATAGTCCATAAACTTTGTCACACTTAGTTCGTTCAAGTCCCTTCATTTCAAGTCAGTTGTCAGTTCAGGGATCGTAAAGGTCCCAATATTCCAGTTAAATTGTCACACTGAGGTTCCAACATGTCAGGTTAGTTGTCAGATTAGGGAACTAGAGGTCCCAATAGTACATATACTTTGTCACACTTAGTTCATTCACGTCCCTTCATTTCAAGTCAGTTGTCAGTTCAGGGATCGTAAAGGTCCCAATATTGCAGTTAAATTGTCACACTGAGGTCCCAACATGTCAGGTTAGTTGTCAGATTAGGGAACTAGAGGTCCCAATAGTCCATAAACTTTGTCACACTTAGTTCGTTCAAGTCCCTACATTTCAAGTCAGTTGTCAGTTCAGGGATCGTATGTGCCCCAATAGTCCAGATAAATTGTCACGCTGAGGTTGTAGAGGTCCCAACATTTCAGGTCAGTTTACCTCTGGTACTGACATTTTTTTCTCATTTATAAATAATGATTTTTGAATGTTTTGACATAGACATTTTAATTAAGACTAATTATTTGAGAGAAAACTGTAATTGTTTAGATTCAAAATAAGTAAAGACGTTTCATAATTATAAAATGATGTTAAAAATTTCTTCCGATTTTAAATGAAACAGCAAAAAAAACAACAACCTGAATTAGATCACTAGAACCACAGTTTTAAAGAAAGTAAAGACAAAAAGAGCAATAAAGATGTTTAAAACAATGTTTCGATTTTTAGACATGTATATACATCACGCCTTTGTTATGCCGATATACCTTTTTTCAGTTGAAGTTTAATCTAAAAAGACGGCCGATATTTTTGATCGTCAACATTATACTGCCTGTCGTGTTCTTGTCATTCCTCAACATACTCGTCTTCATCATTCCTGTGGAGTCGGGGGAGAAAATCGGCTACGGTAGGTAACTTTGGACATTTTTTAAATCCTTAAACACAAAGATACAAATCTACGTACTCTTAAACATGTTTATGCTTTGCTACTGGCTTGATCACACATTTGTTACCACACAATTCAGATCTCTGACCCCATAATTATTTACACTCAGTTCCGATCTAACAACTGTTAACTCACCATTATATTTTCTCTCCCCCCCCCCCAATTATTTAACAACGTTTATAATCTCTGCCCCCCACGCTTTGCTAACTTCCAGGTATTACCGTGCTTCTCGCATTGTCTGTTTTTATGAGTATCGTAGGGGGCATGTTGCCCAGGTCATCACGATCCATGCCCAACGTCACCATCTACCTCTTCATCTTGCTCATCATCTCCATGTTGACCGTCATCGATAGCATCGTCATCGTCTACCTCTCACACAGGGAGGAGGTGAGTGTGTATCTGGGCAATAGAACAATATTCAGTAACACCCATGTTAGTGATATTTTATATATATATATATATATATATATATATATATATATATATATATATATATATATATATATATATATTTATTTATATATATATATATATATATATATATATATATATATATATATATATATATATATATATATATCAATTTGTAATCCACTTTTTATTGTAATTGCTGGTTCTATTTTTTTACTGAACAGAGAGAACAGGTACATCTGAACGCCAAGAGAAAATTTAAAGAAGCTTTTACCAAAGTTAAAAACTCGGTCGCGCCTCAGAACAACGAGACCTCTACCAGCGATAACAAAGTGGCCAGAAAGAAAATAACGCTGGATAGAGCGGTTCTGTCCTTCACATCCGGGTCCCAGAGCGAAGAGAAACCGGAAGTAAACAAGTACAAGGTGATCGGAAAATACATGGATAAAGTTTCTTTTGTGGTGTTCATGTTCATTTGGGTCAGTGTTACACTTGGGTTTTTAATCTACGCATCCCAGGACTAGAACAAAAAAAAACTCGTACATTTTAGATTTTGGAAAAATATATGTGTCTGTGTTACATAGTTTTTAATTGAGTAAAATAAACTATTAATTGACCACTATAAATAATTCTAGTGCATTTGTGTGTAAGTGTCAAAGAAGGGCTGGCAATGAGTTTATGTGTGCATGTGTGTGTATGTGTATGAGTGTATTACAACAAACATAACTTATTTTATGTTTTCTAATGGTATTACGATATTTACGTTAATATTTTTACTATATTATTTTACGATAAACATAAACGAGATTCAGCGAGGTTGTGGCATTATTGGCTGCAATTTATGATTAACTGTGATGTTGTGATATTGTATATAGTATTACATTTTAAAATAAACATATAGTTGTATTCCAAGTTCTCGTATCTATTGCATATATTATGAAGTAAAACAATACATTTCAACTTATATGACTTGACTTACTTGACAAAATCATCTATACTTCTTGTGGCGCCAACGGCTATTAATTTTGCAGCCTCCCAAAACAGCCTTGCTGATAACAGATGTATTATCTTCTTTAACATTCTTTGCTATTATTCTATATTTTAATTTTTAAAATTGGATATTAGCCTATAAGCAATTCAACTTATATAAATAAAATGCCCGTTGAAGCTAATTAAAAGACAGAGAGCATTCCTTGTTAAAAGTCTTAATTGAGATAAATAATAAAATAAATTTCCTTGACCATATTACTAAATCAAGTCGTATTTTTAAAATTGATTTTAAAAATAAAAATACAGATTTTTATCACAATTAAATTTGTTGATAGAAAAGTTGATAATTTCGTCCCACTCTAAACTTGCCTGGTGTCGTATAACATGCACTAAAACTAGCTATGTGGGCTTATTTAATATCCCTAAAGTATCATTCGATGTTTTACATGAACAAGCATAAAACCCACTACTTTCAGCTAGCAACCGGTCATTCATTACCCTGATTGTTTGTTTACAATTCTGAGCCTAATTGTTTCTATTTTCATACATAATTAATTGAAAATCGTCCACCGTTAAAAATCTACTGGGCAGTCATTCTATGATGAATTAGGTTTAAGCGCGAACGATGAAACTTAATTTAATTGTCCCTGGACCCACAAACATTTTAAAACAAGGCTCGGCATCAAAAACTCGTTTAACTAATTGACATAAGGCACATTAAGCATTAAACCTATTTTGACTTTAATTCCAACTTGGTTACAGGAAGAAATAGTAATATATATATATATATATATATATATATATATATATATATATATATATATATATATATATATATATATATATATATATATATGTAGATCATACACAGGTATCGATATTATAGATGGGGGAAGGCGTGGTCTGGCGTAAGAGGATTTCAATGTGAACACTAAATGTCTAGAGTTCGTACCTTTGGGTTAATAAGGCTCATTTGCTAAGTACTATAACCCATCTCGGAGAGAAAACTTCAAAACCAAACAACTGCTGCTCTTTAAATAGCTTTTGTGTGGAAAAAAACATTTACTGAGAAATCTACAAAAAACGAATCTTACAGCGCATTGCCTTGGGTTTTCAAATGTGTTGGAGGATATCCCTCAAATATATCATTTAAGAAAGGAGAATAAGATAGCATAGATCTTCTAAATGCAATCAAAACGGATCTTAGTGTAACATTGCCTTAAAAAATGTCATCAGAACATCATTATATCATCACCAAAATTATCATGTCAGAACAACTTCATCAAGACATCAGAACATCATCGTAATATTCGCACAACATTTAACGAGCGTGATAGTTTAATTAGAGTTTCACTCCAACCGACATTGTCACTACTTTTAACCAGATCTAACCAGATTTCACCGCTTAGGTACATCCGTTCTAAAAAAACCACGCGCAATTGCCGTCAATTAGCAGTGTGATTAATCATCAGTTAACTGCTTGCGGGGTCGATAGTGTTAGCTATTGTGTAGCTGAGAGGCCGATTTCAGTGTGGTGATAAAATGTGTCCTTGTTCCAATGAGCAACACAGTTTTCTTTGTTCTTGTTGTTACCAAAAATAAATTAAAATTGATGATTTGTAAAAAAAAAAAACACAACATCATGGTATTACCACACATAAAAAAACGCTTAAAAAGGGAAGGTCGCTAAGACATTTACGTATGCATACAAGGAAAATGCGCACTCAGAAATGAGTTCTCAAATATGAACATATATTTGAAATGAATGTTATAGTTAAGATAATTGGGCTAGTTGTTACGAATGTGCTTGTGATTTTTTTTTTGGTAAAATCTCATCATTACGAGATAAAAGTATTTTTTACAATTTTTCAATACAATAGCCAACATAGGTTTTAGCTACTTTCGGTTTAGATTGTATCCGGAAATGCAACACAAATCAAATTATATATATATATATATATATATATATATATATATATATATATATATATATATATATATACATATTTACCGGTCATATTACGTTAACTTGTTAATTATTTGATGCTTATATTATTGTGATAAGAATTGTATAACAGCTCCCCTATTTCTGTTATAGACAGATTATTTCTGAGTTAATAGTCCGAGTTGTTATCGTTTACAAAAGCCATGGATAGCTCCTGCGATGTGGGTTACTATGCCATCGACGTTAGACTCTATTATACAACAAGTCAACACAAATCAATCACCATGACAACCAAGTTCAGGGCTCATTAAAAATTCCATTAAACCCTCAGCGTACAGTTTAAAACCCTGCGATCAAATGCTGGTTTTGAAAATACATGTTCCGACCACTTGACTAATTCGCTTGTGTTTACAAATCGTGAGTGCATATGTTCGACAGTGCGCGTGATTGCCTGATGGCGTTGTGTAACGGTTGAACAATCAAGCCTCCAGGTCATAGACAAGATCTGGAAACCACGTGATGTCATCAAGCTAATTGATTGATAGTTATGTTAACGCATACCCTAAGTATAAAAGTTAACTTTATCATTAGAGAGTGGAAGTCCAACCAAGTTTTGTGATAAATGATAATGTTGTTTCCATCATATGGTATATTTTATAACTCAACAATTTCATCTGCTCATTCGAACTGCTTTTTGTGTGTTATCAGTTAATTAATAAAATTTCTAACGTGCCTATTGTCCTTTACAACTAATCTACTACTAATCTGAATGTGGTTCTATAATATGGTATATTTTATAACTTCACAATGATGAACGTTTCTTCTACGTAATTGATATGTTTCCATGTGTTATCATTTACTTTTATTTCGTTAGAATGTGACTATTTGTACCTTATAACTAATCTACACTAATCTGTAAGAGCTTCCTTATTTATTGGTATTGATCTTTGTAGGAATAAAACTAATTTATTATAAAATTTGAAACTAAATTATTTTTTTCGCACCCTTTAATTAAATTAGGTAATATTTAAATAAACTACGTTGTCATTTATCAAACTAAGTTACCGTCAGTTTATCTACTAGTTTCAGTTACTATGTCATATTCTTATCGATTAGTTTTACTGGAATAATACTATTTTAATAAAAGGTAATTAAGGCATTTTAAATTATTCAGTATATTTTATTTTAGAAAAGATTGATATTGCTGATTACTGCACCTTACCTCACAGCAATATATTCTAAGCCTCAAATCTTTTGATAGGAGCAAGGTCCCCTTTATAGAGTTCGATATGCTTTCGTAGATGCGAAATTATTTTCTGTTTTTTTAATATAAATTGAGTATAATGTTCTTGTATTGATGAAAAGTTATTTCTTTTATTTGTTTTTACAGTTATGTGGTTTCTTCGATACAATCTAGTTAGAGATTAAAAATTAAGTACAATCTTTATTATGGCATTCTTGCTTGAATTTTCGTAACACAATGTGACTGTGTACCCAGACATCCCCGTGCTGTATCGTACACGATGTTTTGAAATCAGTCAGGTAATATTCTAGTACACATTAGATATCGTCCACACTCGATTGACCACTACTTGACCTGTGTATCAACACAACTGTGTCAATATTAAGGTCAGTACACGCCATGCTGTTGTTGTTTACTGTCCTGGTCACGTGTTGGTCACTCGCGGTCAGCCTGACCTACAACAGCACCAAGGCCATCCTCACAGACAGGTACGGGGCTGGACGGTACCACAAGGAGGTCGTGCCGTTGCTGGACCAGTCCAAGGCTATCCAGGTCAACGTGTCGTTTGAGCTGGTGTCGCTAGTGGAGGTGGATGATGTGGCCCAGAGATTTACCTGTAACGGTTTCCTCATGTTCCAGTGGGTGGATGAGGTAGGTTTTACCCGGAAACGTAAGATTATTCTCGCCGAAGTATTAGGTGTAATTTCAATAAAATGTAGTAATTGCTTTTTTTTGTTTTACAATGTGCATAAGATTTGAAAAAAAAAACTGCTTCAATTTCACTGATTTTGCTAGTGACCAGTTATTTTTCTTTTACCCACAGTAGGTCGCTAGTGTATAGATTATCTATAACCCATGACAGATTATCCCAACATGTCCTCAGATGGCGGCCTGGGACCCCTCCGACTACGGCAACCAGACGATGGTCCACCCACTGCCGGAAACAATATGGCGGCCACGAGTTATTCTGATGAACACCATGGGGGACAGGGACCTGTTCCAGGACGATAAGGCGTAGGTCACCCTGACATCGTATTTAAAAGCAGGAGAAAATTAAAGCAGGACTAACTTAAAGCAGGAGTAACTTAAGCAGGACTAACTTAAAGCAGGAGTAACTTAAAGCAGGAGTAACTTAAAGCAGGACTAACTTAAAGCAGGACTAACTTAAAGCAGGAGTAACTTAAGCAGGAGTAACTTAAAGCAGGAGTAACTTAAATCACAGTGGTACATTAAGATACGAGTTTAATTCGTTAAATAACATTGCTCGTATGTCGAATTATAAAAGCAATCTTCACTATTGAAATCAATTGATGTGAGTTTAATTTCCATTCCAGCTCCTAAAATGCTATCCAGTTGTTTTAGTTACGCTTTTAAAAAATAAAATTAAAAGCATTTATACATGACGAATATTCCTAAATAAACTAATAAAGGATAATTGAGATGAAATAAACTGGTTTTTAAAAGTGTACTACTTTTGAAAAAAAAAAGCCAAATTTAGCTTACGTAAGATGCTGGTGAAGGATTGGCGGAGGAGCTTTACTTTGTTCACTATCTTAATGTTAATGCTAAGCTCTTTCGGTCACTTAAATTCACTTACTCGTTACACTCTTAACTTAACATAGTTGAACCTGTTACTATTTAATGCTATGTCAATTTAGCTTAATTTTTCTCTTGGCTGGTCTTTGCTTTTTTCTCGCCACGCTCTCTCACTTTTTTTCATTTTTCCACACATAGCCGTTAAAATAAACATGTCCAAAGAGGTTTGTTTTGTTTTTCCCTCCCTTCCATAATGTTTCGGAAATAAGTTAGGTAAGAGCCATTAAATAATCAGTTTCAACTTTTTCGGCGTGTATTTTTTCCGCTTACTAGTACCTACAATTTTGCTCGGACGTTCAAATCAATTTATAGCTCTTTCGAAAGCTCGTGTCTTTAAAAACTCGTATGTCAAAGTTCTCGTAAGCTGAGTTTCCACTGTTTGAGGTATTTGATGAATGAAACTACGCAAACTGATTAAAATTGTAACGAGTATAAATAGTTAATAGTAAAATCTTAAAATATAACATTATGGAAAAGTAAAATAATTGCTCAAAGAAAATATAATTTGAATTGACGAACAAAATTGAACGACATGAAATAATAGGCCGCTGATAAAAATAATTAAGTTAAAATGACATTGTCTCTGCCCCCAGCCCTGTGTTTGTCGAGTCGGATGGCAGCACACTCTGGGCACCGGGCAGCTTGTTCCCCGCCTCCTGTCAGCTCAAGATGGAGAACTACCCGTTTGACCAGCACTCGTGTGTCATCCAGGTAGGTTTATGTCCGTATCACGTGATCCAGGTAGGACTGTGCCACATGATCCAGGTAGGTCTGTGTCAGTATCACGTGATCCACGTAGGTCTGTGCCACGTGATCCAGGTAGGTCTGTGTCAGTATCACGTGATCCACGTAGGTCTGTGCCACGTGATCCAGGTAGGTCTGTGTCAGTATCACGTGATCCACGTAGGTCTGTGCCAATTGATCCAGGTAGGACTGTGTCAGTATCACGTGATCCAGGTAGGTCTGTGCCATGTGATCCAGGTAGGTCTGTGTCAGTATCGCGTGATCCAATCCAGGTAGGTCTGTGTCCATGTAAGTGGTCCTTGTAGACCAGAGTCAGTATGAGATGGTACTTGAATGTATGTGTCATGGCACATTTGTTCGTTACGACGTGATCTTGCTGGGGTCTGTGTCAGTGTCACTAAGACATGTTAAGTTTTTGTCAGTCTTTTTTCTTTCCTTCTTCGTTCTAAACTATAATGCTTTAAGGGATTTCATTTACCACAATTGAACGTTAACCATATTAAGCTTCTTATGGACCATTGGCTCTGATTTCAATTTTCTTTTCTTTCTAGATTTGCCTAAACAGCCTTTTCTATCAAAGGACAAACTATAAGTCATCCAATTCTGAAATTAAAAAATTGACTTAAAGTTAAACTCTACAACCAAAATACTGCTAAACTTCACTGTTAAACTTATATTTAACTCGACAAACAAAAGACGGTTACATTTGACTTTTAAACTTGACTGTTAAACTTGACTGGTAAACCTGACCGTTAAACCTGACTATATCCTCAGCTTGTAGCCATGACGTTGTCCACAAGGGAGCTAGAGTTTGTTGCGACAACTGACTCTGTGGGCGAGGTGTTCTTTATCCTCAATGGAGAATGGGATCTGAAGAGTTCCAAAGTGGAGATCTCTCGCTTCAATAGTGGGCCGGTGAACCTTTCCTCTATAGAGGTAAGTAGCGGCGAGGGGGAGGGAGTAGGGGAATATATATATATATATATATATATATATATATATATATATATATATATATATATATATATATATATATATATATATATATATATATATATATATACTAGCGTGTTTGTCCTGCGCGTTGCGGCGGTCTAAGAAGAAAGTCTGAGGCAATATTTTATGAAACTTTCATTGATACATTACCAATCCTTTATTTTTAGATGTGTAACCTGGTATTCTAAAACTGAGTTATTTAAATGAAAACAATGCTTGCGCTATATTTCATCATATTATCAGGGCAAGGATTTACATAAACTACCTCTCAGCACACCCCCGGGCGTACTGTATAAAAGCCTTGTGTGTATGTTAATCACTATCGTAATAGTGAGGTCGAAAACACTTTGGTGACCGCCCAGATGTCAGGAACGTAGAGGGGCGCTCTCTTGAGCCCCCGACTACAATACGGCAATGGCGCCGCTTACCTCCCCTGCCTCGGTTTAATCATCCAGTTGTGTGTGCCACCGTGTCAAGTATCTAAGATGCTTGTTAAAACTAACGTAGGCGCTATAGTACTCACAAGTTAGCTAACAAAATAACTTGGGGCAAATTATATTTGTCGGGGCGCCGGTGGACGCGCCTGATTCAATTCAATGAACGACTATAAAACTACATCTTATCCATATTCTATCACACACTTTAAAACGGACGTATGCACCATGAAGCTCACTGGAAAGCCCGTGAAGCCATATATCATCCTGCTGGGCACAGGAGGACGCACCTGATTTTATTTAGTGAGCAACTATAGCATCCCAATGTAATCACAGCCTACCGCACTCTTTGAAACAAACGCAGGCGCCATAGTTCTCACTGGTCAGCTCGGGTGTCAAATTGCTCCCTGCCTTGGCGCCGTTCAATTTATTCCTTATATAGTCAAATAGTCTTATGTGTATACTTTTTTACTTTCTAGTATATACGAAGTATAGAGAAAATCTTGTAATCGTGCAAAAAAAAAAAATCCAGAATTTTACAAATCTCGACGTTTTACACCTCATTGATACGGAAAAACATAATTTTGCAATCTTGTCAGTATGTCTGTGTGTCTGTGTGTGTGTGTGTGTAAACACGATAACTTGAGTACCGTTACAGCTAGATTGATAAAATTTCATATACAAGTATTTTATCAAAATCGTTGATCCGTATCAACTTTTGAGCGATTTCCGATAACCGGAAGTGGTAATTTTTCTACTTTGAATTTTTCAAAAGCCTATAACTTGAGTACTATTTCAGATAGATAAATGAAATTTCACATGTAAGTAACAGATCTAATCCTCTACCTTCTACTAATTTACGCTATTTCCGATTTCTCAAAAAACGCATGCGAAATTATAAAGTAGCAATAATATGCCGCACTATTATACACATTTTTATTGGGCGTTCGCTTGGTGCGCAATTCTTTTTATGAGATTCTATTCTATTTTTAAAAGTTTAAGTATTTAAAATGGATTAAAAATCATAACTATATCCGGAGTTCCCATCCCCTGCTGTTTTATATAAGAATATTTGAGAAAGTTTAGGGGAGATTACTCCCTGTTTATTTAAAAACGAACGTAGGCGCCAAAGTGCTCAAAGTAAAGCTCAGGGCACTTCGGGTCTCCCAATCTCCCGGGGAGAAAAATAATACCCTGCCGCGACGCCGGTGTATGCACCTGATTCAAATTAATGAACGACTATAATACCTCATCTTATCCATAATCTATCGCACTGTTTAAAATGAACGAAAGCCCGAACCGTGAAATAACTCACTCAGTTCAGCAAAAGTATAGTTTGCTGACCATACTATGCCGAAGTGACGGTAAAAAATATTAACTCCACTTGATCTGCCTTATTGACTACTAAACCACACAAAGAATAACTTTATCTGAACATGTGCTGATGTAAACATATTTTAATTTGTTAATTTCTTTAGAATGTGTCTACCGTTATGTAAAACGTAAATACCACTTTTAATGCATCTCAGTGCTTTGTACCATCAGATGACGATTACAATCAAAAGACGACCTTTCTACCTGTTGATCAACATCGTGTTACCTGTGGTGTTCCTGTCCTTTCTGAACCTGCTGGTTTTTGTTATCCCTGTAGAGTCTGGGGAAAAGATTGGCTTCGGTAACTGTAAAATTGCCATGTTGTTTTTGTTTCATAAAATGTTTTATTAACAGTTGAATGATAGTTTTGAATTCGAATAATATCAATTATAAAAACAAAAATTGCATTACATAACCGAGCTGAAATGGGATGTTTCTTGACATGGCATAATACGTATGTAGATAATGTGTTGTCAGTACTATGCTAAGCCAAAGTTACTTTCTGCGGTATAATTTTCGAGACTTGAAATCGTACTCGACATTGTCGGTCTAGCTGATGTGTAACCACACCACAGCAACACCGCAAAATATGCTTTACATTTTTCCATTTCAAAACAAATATATTTTCAAAGAAATATTATCGTAACTATTATTACTTTATTAAACGGTTTAGCTGGCTTCAACGTTAGTTCAGTTGGCAGAAAAAAAAATCCAGGAATGTTGATTACTTTGAATACATTTCAACCATGTTTAGTGGGAATTTTTAACAATTTAGACCAACAATATACTTTTCATGAAAGCATTATTGATCACTTCTATACTTTTACTTTCTTATTTTATGAACGCATAACCGATCACTCATATATTTGTACTTTATTATCTTATGAAGACATTATGGACAACTTTTATACTTCTGATTTTTCATCTTGTGCAGGCATCACCGTCCTGCTGGCACTGAGTATGTCTATGAGCCTGATCAGTGGCATGCTGCCCAAGTCCTCGCTGACCATCCCAAAGCTGACCATCTACCTCTTCGTCCTCCTCATCATCTCCCTCCTCACCGTGGTGGACAATGTCATAATCGCCTTCATGTACCACAAGCAACAGGTTAGTGGGAGTGGTCGACTGAAGGGGTCAATGATTGAAAGGAGTCCCATGATCAGTACCAAGAGTTAATTTAAGTGATCAATATTAGAAAGGTATTGCGTGATGAGTACCAGGGGTTCCTTCAAGGGATCAAGACGAAATTGACGAAATAGACAAAATATATAGAAGTTATATACTTTTATTAGTGTCTCATCCCCTATCTTGGAAATTTAGAATTGCAAGTACGTGGGTTGGAGAGTGGTAGATAATTCACCCGATGGAGGAACATGGGGGGGGTAGGTTAAACAATATATTTTCTAAATAATACGTTTTCTAGGTGGGTGAGGGGGTTTAGTTGTGCTTTAAGGGGAAGTACACCCCCCCTCTCTCCAGAAGATGCGTTTGAAAGAATGAATGGTAATGAGAGCTTCGAGTCAGAATAAAGAAGCGTTAGGTATAGGTCTATCAATAAAGACGATTTATACTTGAATGATCGATTTAACAGGTTAGATTCTTTTCCATCCCAGAACGAGTTCCTGAAAAGCGAAAAAGAAAAGTTAAACCGGGGCAATCACCCTTCCAGCCAACAGACCAAGTCATCGATAAACACCCAGTCCATCACCTTAGAATCTCTCCCCCGCGTGATGTCATCCGAGTCTCTCCACAGCGACTACGGCTATCCGGAGTTTTCCTCGGCTGCCTCTAGCAGAAGGTACAGCTGTATCGACAAGTACATCGACTCCGTGTCGTTCGTCAGTTTCTTCCTCATCTGGGTGGTGGTGACGGCGTACTACTTTGTGGATCTGACGTCACATTAGGGAGGGGTGCAGGGGTCTGAGTGGTATAGGGGTCTGGGTTGTGTAGGGGTCTGAGGGGTTGGGACGTACTACTTTGAGGACCTGGGGTCACATTAGGGAGGGGTGTAGGGATCTAAGGGGTGGGGACGTACTACTTTGTGGATCTGACGTCACATTAGGGTGGGGGTGTATGGGTCTGAGTGTTGGGGACGTACTAATTTGAGGATTTGACGTCATATTAAGGAGGGGTGTAGGGGTCTGAGTGGTGTAGGGGTCTGTGTTGGGGACGTACTACTTTGTGGATCTGACGTCACAATAGGGAGAGGTGTAGGGGTCTGGGGGGGGGGGGGTGGGGACGTAAAACGTTTGTGGATCTGACGTCACATCAGTGATGGGTGTTGGGGTCTGAGGACAAAATGTTGTTTGATGTTATAACATTTTTCACCCGGTTTATACTGTAAAGATGAGTTTTCTCGATATGACTTGAAGCTTTTTTTGTTTTGATCATTGTATTCAGATAATGTACCCAAACGTGAGTAGTCACGAAAGCTTAATGGATGTCATGAATTTCTCACCCGGTTTTATATTTCTAAAGATGAGTTTTTCAATATAACTTAATGCTCTTTTAATTTGGTAATTATTTTCATTAATTTAACCTAAAACGTAAATAGTCTCGAATGGTTCAATATATATTTTTTAAGATCGTGTACGTTGTTAGTAAATAAATGTGGTTATGAAAACTTTATTGGAAGGTTTTTGTCAGACTTTACTTAAGATTCGATGGATTTGATGTTTTTTAGTATTTTCAGTAAACAAATAAAAGTTTTGAAAAGTTAAATAAATTTCTTTTTATTTTATTTTTGGTAATGAAAATGTAAATAAATATGGCATAACTCGGTCACATGGTAAATGAAAGTATAATTTGTATCAGTATGTTTTATTAGCAGAGTTTTTAAGTACCCATTAATACAAAGTTGGGCTTACAGAGGATCGATGACGGAGTTTCTGTAAAACCAGCCATTGTTTGCATTACGCAAGTGTAGCTTAGGGTTATAACTTAGGTGTAATGAAAAAAAAACCAAATGTAGTCTTAAACACAAACATTTGTTTTCAATTCTTCTGCATTTGCTACTTTAATATAATTGATTCCGAAAATATTAAATTTCTAGCTTTTCTCAAGCTGTAGTTTTTTTGTTGTTTTTTTTATTTTTGTGTTTACTGCCGCATTGAAGGCAATAATTAACACACATTTTTTTTTTTTTTTTTTTTTTTTGCAAACCGTGACAACAATAACTATGGAACCCATCTGGTCGAATTTGTTTGTGTCCCTTGTATAAAGATTCATCGATTCCTATAAGGAGGGTGGCGGGGCGTGGCCGGATGTAGGCGTGGACAGTTATCTGTCGGATAATAAATATAGTTGCAACCAAATTAAAAAAAATAATGCATTTTTAAAAATAATTTCTATGTCTAAGCTATAAACTATTTTACATTAATGAAAAAACACAATTGTAATGTTTATAGTAACCAAATCAAACTAATTAATGTTTCCTTGCATATTAATTAATGTTTTCTTGTATATTAAGTATTGTTTCTTGTAAATTAATTGATGTTTTCTTATAAATTCGATGTTTTAACCCTGCTTTGAGAATAAAAATTTTCTTTTGTGAAATGTAGGCCTTCCACTTTATCGATTATTTCATGTATTTGGTTCTTTAAAATTCATGTATGTTCAGACCGACATTGTTCTGTGTGCACTCAAAAGAAATTACATTATTAGACACCTAGGCCTAAATTTTAATACTTTTTTTTTCAAATTTAATAATAATAAAAGTATGCATACATATACATATATTTAATACGCAAATATATATAAATATAAATATAAATCTAATATATAAAGCTCAATTCTGTATGTAAGAATAAGTTTGTTTGTCGTTGACATACTTCTATGGATTTAAGTGTTAGACTATTATCGTGCTCATAGTCTATATTTATGAGTTAAAAAATTACTATGGAAAGTGTTGGGAAATAATTTTCCTTTTTCAAACTGATAGTAATAATTGTCTGCATGTTCATTAAACACAATTTTAAAAAAATAACAAAAATTCTAATTATGTCTGAAAATTATTTATATTTAGTCCTTTAGCACTTACTTCCCTTTGATAAATTAGGAAAACACAATTACTTCCCTTTATAAAACATGGCATTAGTGGAAAAGAATTTACTTTTTATTACTTTGTTTTGGTGTTGGGAAAAAAATAATTACATAATTAGCGGGGATTGATCAAGTGCAAATGGTGTAGGTATTTTACGAATAAGCTTGGAGTATTATAATTGTTCATTTGGTTTGGTTTGGCACCTACGTTCGTTTAAGTGAGTGCAAAAGACTATGAATAAGTTGGGGTACTATAGTCGATTATTAAGCTGAAACAGGCGATTCTGCCCCGGGCTAGACTGTGAGCACTTTGCGTTTATGTTTGCGTTAGTGTTTTCTTTGTGTTTAGGTTGGGTTTGCGTTGGTGGTTGCGTTTTGATTTGGTTCGTTTTTGTTCTTTCTTTTTTCGTTTTCGTTTGTGTTTTTTTCTTTGGGTTTGTGTTTGTATTTGTGTTTGTGGTTGGTTTTGCGTTTGGATTTGGTTTGTTTTCGTTTGCTTTTTCGTTTGTGTTTTTTTCTTTGGGTTTGTGTTTGTGGTTGATTTTGCGTTTGGCTTTGGTTTGTTTTCGTTTGCTATTTCGTTTTTTTTTTCTTTGTGTTCGTATGGTGTTTGTGGTTGTGGTTGGGTTTGTTGTTAGGTTTTTGTTTTCGTTTGCTTTTTTGTTTGTTTTTTCTTTGTGTTTGTATTGGTGTTTGTGATTGTGGTTGGGTTTGTTGTTAGGTTTTTGTTTTCGTTTGTATTTGTAATTGTGTTAGCGTTATGTTTGCGTTTTGTTGTTTTGGTTGGTTGTGGTTTGGGTGGGCAATGCCGGGTTTATGATGAATACTAAACACACAGGTAACAGTCTTTAACAGAAAGGTTTTTCACAGAAGCCAGAGCAGGGCCTGGCCGGGACGGCTAGTATAAATGTAAATATATATATATATATATATATATATATATATATATATATATATATATATATATATATATATATATATATATATATATATATATATATATATATATATATATATATATATATATATATATATCAGCCACTCCTCTATTTGTAATACTACTCGCTCGAATCTATTTAACAGCGTTGTTCATCTTCATCCGGTAAGGACGTTATCACCTACCTAACAGGAAATAGCAACACTTAAGTATGTCACAAAGACGAATGAGTTTTATCTAAATCTTATGTTTGTGAGGCAGTTTGGAATAATTTGATTCGGCTTGTTGTTAACAGAGTAACGTACGTGTACAGTTGAACGGTATTACACGCATGTACATTTCTCTCTGAGATTTCAGTTTTATTGTTCGCTCTTATATTACTTTATCTTAATTTGTGTTTTCAATTTCTGAATCTACTTCAAAAGTACACATGTTAAATAAGATCTCTGCCTAATCGCCTTAGAAAAAATAGATAATTAAATACTTAATAACGAATAAAACATTTTATATTGATTAAGATTGAAATAAAAGATTTTAATCATCGGAAGTATACATATGAAATAAGATCTTTGCATATTCTTATGAAATAAAAAACAGAAGATAATTAAATACTTAATAACAAATAAAACTAATATTAATTAAGCTTAAAATAAATCATGTGGGACATCACTCAAGCGTAAGATTGAGTCATAGCTACCTTGTAATCAACCAAGTGTGACCGTTTGTAAGTTGTAGTCTAAAATTAGACTGCCGTGCGTGACTAAGGTGGAATGGTTGCAGTGAATCATAAAGGCAACGCAGGGGATATTAATGAATGCACGGGTTGAACATATCGGTACACGTTTGTGGTTAGCTAGGGTCGTGGGTCACGGGTCGCGGTTTTGTGACGTCAAGCAACTGGTGTTGAGTGAAGGGGGATGAAAGAGAGGTGAGGGAGGGGTGGGTGGGAAAAAAGGCGTGGAGAGATACTATTTGTAATTTGCACATGTTTTTAAAAGAGGTAAGGATTTATTTTTCTCATTATTTTGGACGGGCAGGCAGTGGGAGAGTGGGGTGTGTGGGTGGGCGGCCAGTGAACTTACAGTTAAGCGTTAGACCTCTACAAATATATAAATATACATACATACATATGTAAATATATATATATATATATATATATATATATATATATATATATATATATATATATATATATATATATATATATATATATATATACATAAGCTAATATATGTCTATTTGTAAATAAAGATATATATATATATATATATATATATATATATATATATATATATATATATATATATATATATATTCATATATATATATTTATAAATATATATATATATATATGTATATATGTCTTTATTTACAAATAGACATATATTAGCTTATATATATAAGCTAATATATGTCTATTTGTAAATAAAGATATATATATATATATATATATATATATATATATACATATATATATATATATATATATATATATATATATATATATATATATATATATATATATATATATATATAGCTACAATGTCACAAAATAAGGACATTTTCAACCTATACTTACTCTAAGCGGCAGTCTTAATCCCCCCCCCCTCCACCATTAAAAAAAGAATCTTTACAGTCAACACCGAACTGTATAATGTTATTTAAGCAAGACTGAAGAAGTTGTCAATGCCGTTTTTTATGTTTGATTTCTCACGGATATTATAGAACCTCTAGCCGCCGTATGGGGCTAAATACGGCTCGGTAAAGTGTGAAAAAGGATTTGAAATACCCCTAGGTAAACTTTGAAATGGGATTGGAAATTGAATGGATTCACTTTGCCGGAGACGATGTTTCTAAATACACCGTACACCTTTCGCTGCGAGTGTCAATATTTGCTAATTGTAAAATCTGGGTTAGAGGGTTTGTACTCTATTAACAGTTCTCAGATAATCTTTTTACTATGTCAAGTATTGAGGAAATCATCCCGGAAAATGATAATATATTCTGATGAAATAGATTGTAATATATTTGGTTATAAAACATATATATATATATATATATATATATATATATATATATATATATATATATATATATATATATATATATATATATATATATATATATATATAAAATATTGCGAAGTAAATTTATTATGTCGTTTACTTTGATTATTTTTTCTGATTTAAAATTATGTTTGCGCATTCTGTTTTTGTGTATTCTGATATGATATTCAGATTCAAATCAGTGTTTCTATGAAACTTTTTTTCTCCGTGGGGAGGGGACTTGATAATTTTGGGGAGGGCGGACAACATTTTCCAGGGGGTTGGAGGGGGGGGGGGGGGTTGGCGGACTCTGGTAAAAGTATGCATTCTAAATAAACTCCATTTTGTTCGGGGAGGGGGGGGGTGGGTGGTAGACTTTCTTTAGGGGGGGGGGTGGGGGAGCCAAAAGGAGTCCTGGAAGAAACTCTGATTTAACTAAAATAAGTGGTAAAATTTTATGATGCAATATCCGTGTGGTTTTTTTTTACTACTCATGTGATATCTACGTCACAAAATGACTCAATCACCGCGTGACTGTCACGTGTCAT
Organism: Physella acuta; assembly: GCF_028476545.2. Taxonomy (NCBI): domain Eukaryota; kingdom Metazoa; phylum Mollusca; class Gastropoda; family Physidae; genus Physella; species Physella acuta. The sequence continues at coordinate 533,348 of NW_026731957.1, read as the reverse complement.
TTACGTTTGACAAATAATTTAGGAATTTTTGCTATAGGCCTTATGTTATAGTTTTTTTTAGTTAGGGTGGAAGTTCTCTGTGATAAATTTGGTAACCGATGAATGCTATTTTTCCAGTTAAAAATATCAGAATTTTAGTATCAACAAATGAACTGTGTAAACTGAGTCAAACATTTAGTCGATACAACGATAAAGGCCTAATCAGTACAGCGAGCTTAATGATAGTATTCAGCTATCGATTTCCCTTTCTCGGGCAAAGCCGAACAGTTAACATTAGCATAAAACGTGTGGGGACACGATATGATCATACGTTTTAGTTCGTGTAACGTAGCTTGATAATGGCTTTAGATTAATTAATTTTTGGCGTTAATTAATTCAGCGTTTCTTCCAGGCATTTTTCTCTAGTGATGAGGGAGGGGAGTGGGGGGGGGGGCACTTGTAACTTTCGGGGTATAGCTTTCCGAGGGCAGGTAGCAGACACTGGTTGAAAAGTATGCTTTGTACATACATTATATTTTGTTGGGGGAGGGGGGAGGGGTTGACGTGTTTCGGAAATGAGGGGTAATCTCCCTCCAAAAGATGCCTAAAAAAACTCTGAATAACTCAAAAAATATAATCTCTAGTTCACGTAGGCCCTATGTAATATTTTACAAGTTAATTTTAAAAATAGCTGATTAACATTAAACGTACGCTAAATGAAGAACCGTTTTTGTGTTTAATTTTTTTATGTGTTTACTCTGCTTTTAGCAGTACATAAAGAAAATTATTACATTTTTTCCAATCACGTCCTAGTAATCGATATTTGAATGGCTATATTGATTCGTTTTTTTTAATGTGCTGTAAAATGGACATGATAGGTTTGGTTCGATCAGGTTATGAATGATTATAGAGTGATTTTACGATTAGATTCAACAGCTTGCGTGACAGGCGCATGTATAGGCGCGACACTAAACTGTTGGGCGACCTTCGGATTAAGTCGGGTTGACTCTAGACTATACACACACACACACACACACATTTTCTATTGGGTGAACATGATTTAACAGTGGAAACTAAACAGTTTTATTTTTAGCACACGTAAAGGGCAATCACTCGTATGATGGGGAACAACGATATATATCTTTTTTTTTTAAAGTAAATATCCACACATTACGTTTGGACATATAACGATTAGCATATCATATGCCATAGACATATGTAGTCTAACCGAGATTAGCATATCCCATTGACATATACAGTCTAACCGTGACATTAACGCCGTGACGCTGTCTCTAACATATAAATAATTCAAATAAAATGTTAATTAAAAAAAGTAATTATCGTGACCAGATACACGATCGAGCACCAGGCTCTCTTCACCAGCATAAAAACCATTTTACCCTACCTGGCTGTTTTATGTTTGTAAACTTTATTACACATTGAAAACATTTTTAACTTTAAATAGATTTAGCCACACTACTACATAATTTAACTACCAGCCTACAGTTAAACATATAAAACTAAACAATGCAATTAACGCTATTTTTTTTTACCTTGTGACCTATTATTTTATGAATGAAGGGAAGTAATCCATACCCATAAAACATTTAGTTCACTGTACAAATTAAACTATTTTAGTGGACCATGGAATTTTTTTTACATTGATACTTTTCGTGTTGTAAACGAACCGCTTGCGGTTGATAGTTGCGAACAAACTCACAATAAAAAAAACATGTATACATTTGGTATATCGTGCACAATATAGATCTATACTTTTTAAACATTTTTTATTTAGTGAAATTTTAATCTGTTTACGGTAAGTCTATTTGTTTATAATTTGCATGTTATCGTGAATGTGTAGCCGCTCGATAGGAAAGCTATTCTGTGTAGTGACTGAACAAAGGAATGCAATCTGTGCTTCAATTAACATAGTGCAAATGTTTCTGTCAGGTTTCTAGTCGTAGTAAAAAAAAAACGCAAACGTTATTTATGCTGAGTAATTTTGTTAACGTGCTTACCTTTATACAAAAACGAATTCGTTTTGAAGTAGATAATTAACCTTTAGTATTTAACAGTACTAAAAGTATTTCAATAATCCTATTTAAATAGGATACCACGTATATAAAAAAATAATTAAAAATATAAATTGTACGATAAAAAATTGCCTCGTTTAATGAAAAGCAGTATTTTTTATAATAATATGATTTTTTCAAAAAAAAATTTTCTCTACAAAATTAGAATAGAACATCACGTGAAAGGGAAAAAACCTGGAAATTCTATTTCATTGAAATGTTATTTTAAATTGTTTACTTTTTGAAAGAAAAACACGGTAAAAGTTCTATAATACAACTCTTCTATGTTATAAAATGACACTTCTAGCTTTTAAATGTTTTTATTTAATATAGAAAGACTATTTGAGTATAACACGATCGTGGTTGTTCCTGCTATAGTGGACTTATCAGAATGTCAGTGTTGAGACGGCTGACATTTATTTTAGCTGTCATTCTTGGGTCAGTTGGCCTGACGCAATGTCAGGCCCACGACAAGACTGTGGCTATTTTTAACGACAAGGTCAGCAGTCCGAAGTATCATACGGAGGTCAGGCCCGTCCTTGACCAGTCCAAGGCCATCGATGTCAATATCCGGTTTGAGCTGGCGTCCATTGTGGAGCTTAATGACATCACACAGAGCTTCATCTGTAATGGGTTTCTCGTGTTTACGTGGAAAGATGAGGTAAGGGGAAGCAATTTTAAGGGAAATAACAACTGTAAGACAGTTATTAGTTTTACAATAGTTTTTCAAATTTTGAACTGAAATGTTATGCTTCGATAAATATAGGTATAAGGGGAAATAACTCAAAAGAAGTTCATAGCATATAGACATTTAAGTATTTATAAGATTTACTAACATTTTATTAGAATTTTATTAAATCTGAAAATTTAAACCAATTTTAAGGGAGATAACTCTAGTACATTAAACTCAAAAGGGAAATAATGAAAAGAGCCTAGCAATATTTTTAAAGCCAAAGACTCGCATATGTAGAGATCGAAATGTATACATTTTGGACGGAGTGGTCTAGCGGTAGAGAGCTGGATTGCTAACCCGTTAGTCTCGAGTTCGAATCCGGGTTCAAGTCAGTAGACCTCCTCTGAGTCCGCCCAACTCTGATGGGTACCTAACCAACGTTAAGGAAATCAAAAGCGGCTGGGTTTAGTGCTGATTACACAATCTCTTCATATGCCGAGGTCACAGAAACAAGTGAACTCTACTTCACTTGCCCTATAGACCGTAAGGTTTGGAAAGGGAACTTTACTTTTTATGTATACATTTGTTTAGATCATAGTTTGGGACCCTGCAGATTACGACGGGCAAAAAATGATTCACCCTTTGCCTGAGCACATTTGGAGACCACGGATTGTCTTGCTCAACACATTGGACAAGCGGGATATCTTTGACGACGACAAGGCGTAAGGGAGACAATTCATTCGTGATGTTTTAATTTTAACTTCTTACCTAAATTTGGAGAATTTTTAAATAAAATATTTCTTAATTTTAAATATAACGTAGCTTTATATCTAATGAGTAAGGAAAAATTACATTTTACTTAAAAAAATACTTGATTATTATTTTTTTTCTACTAACCTAACATCAGCAACAGTATAGTATGTATTTTTAAATCAAGTATAAATTACTTTAACCAATTTCATAATTCTTTATTCAGTCATTAGAAAATTTTCATTTTTATATTAACAGTAACATAATAAAAAAAATTTAAAAAAGTAAAAAATAAAAAAAAAAATAAAAAAATAACATATTATGTACATAGTTTTGGGAAGTGGTTTAATAGAATAAACTATTCTAATTTTTATTTCATTGTCCATTCAAAGGCCAGTTTTTCTAGCTTTCAACGGGTCAGTTACGTGGGTTCCGGGCAGTCTGTTTCCTGTTTCCTGTCAACTGGATATGACGTACTACCCCTTTGACAATCAAACATGCTACATAACGGTACGTTTGTAACTATTCTTTTTCGCCATACAACTAGCAATCACATTACCAAGTTAAACACACAAAAAATGCTTTAAAAATCAATGCTTTTTTGCCACGCAAAGATACCATTTCATTTTTATATGCGCAAATAGATTCGACGAATGTGTCAATATACATTAAAAATCCTGGTGAAAGCTTAGTTCGCGGTTGCCATTATGGCACACGTTTGGTAGTGTCAATCTCCGCTCAAGAATAGTTGACCCAGTTCAGTCACGTGATTAAGTATGTGTGCATAGATTAGCACAATGCTTCTAATAGCATAAAAAAAAGGAAATAAAAAAAATTGAATGGATTTAAATTTTTCCGTAGTTTGAAAATCATAGAGTATATGGATAATTTTTTTGTTGTTGAGTAGAGTTCATGTTTCGAATCCGGGTTCAAGCCAGCAGACCGTCCCTGAATCCACCCAACTCTGATGGGTTTTCTAACTCACGTTAGGGAAAGTAAAGGCGGCTGGGCATGGTGCTGACCACACTATCTCTTCATATGCCGAGGTCACAGAAACAAGTGAACTCTACTTCACTTGCCCCATAGACCGTCAGGTTTGAAAGGGATCTAAACTAACTAAGAGTTCATGTTTCTTGGCCTCACCATATGAAGGGATAGTGCGATGAGCACTATTCATAGCCAGATTACTTTACCTAACTTAGGTCGGGTATCCATTAAAGCTGTGTTGACTCAGGGACGTCCTGCAGACTAAGTTCGGACCGAGATCCATACTCGAGGGTGTGAGTTGTTAATAAACTTCTTTTCTACCGACCCACACCATCCCTAACACTTATATAATTAATTATTAAGGGATCATCTATAAATGACGTCACGCTTTTTTGACGATTTTTACACCCCTCCCCGCTCCCCTCCGTCACACGTAGTCACAAAAAGCCAGACCCCCCCCCTAAAATGACGTCACACCTCAGCCTACAACCCGCCTCAAATATGCATTTGAATTTTTTTTTTAACATCGATATTTTTCTAAAATCTTGTCTGATCTCTGTCGAAATAGAGTATTTTAATCAATTTCTATTACAAACAGTAATTAAAACAGTTTTCTAAAACGCGAAATAACGTCTAAAATTCGTTTCTAATATTGCTTTTTAATAATGCAAAAGTGTGACGTCGCACAATCTGAACCCCCCCCCCCCCCCCCCACTCCCCCTCATCACACACCGTCACAAAATTACGGACCCCCCTCCTCCATACGAGAACGAGTGTGACGTCATTTATGGACGACCCATAATAATTTGTTAATAATTTCACAATAAGAATTTTATATAATTAACAAAAATCCTCAAAAGTAAATGAATATTATATTAATGAAATGAATTCGGATTTGTGTGTAGACCTTTTTTATAGAAAACTCGAAAGCAGAGTTTCTTCCAGGCATCTCTTCGGGTTGGGGGGGGGGGCGGCTTAGCCCCCGAAAAAATTCTACCGCCCCCACCCCCCTCTTCCACGAACGAAATGGAATATACATTTAACAGTGTCCGCCACCCCCCCCCCCCCGAAGAAAGTCTACCGCCCGCCCCCCCCCCCCCCCCCGAAAATTTCAAGTGCTTCCCCTCCCCCCCACTCTCCCCCCCCCCCCCCCCCCCCCCCCCGGAGAAAAAAGTCTTGAAGAAACACTGCTCGAAAGTATAATTACACAATACAATTAAATAATATGTCATGATCTCGAATTCCAAAAAAAAATAATATTCAGGTGACCGCCATGACCTTGGTAGCCAGTGAAATACAGTTCACGACAAATGGCCAGATCAACATGACATTTTTTACGCCAAACGGAGAGTGGGAATTTATAGACGGCAGCTCTAGAGTTTACAACTTGTCCACTGGCTCTTCGCTGCTCCCCTCCCTTGAGGTACATTCTAGAAATCTTATGTCAGTGTGGTCGGGTCGGTAGAGCTCATGGCTGCTAAATCGTTAAGTCACGAGTTCGAAACCCCGAGTTTCGATAGCTGGGTAAATCAACCCATCTAGAAAAGAAATTCCAAAATCAAACAATTGTTTGTTAAAATGTTTAATTCCTATTTTTATTTTAGCTCGTCTTGGAAAAATGGTGGGGGGAAGGGTTGGGAACGGTAGAAATGCTCTGGTAGGAAAGGGGGGGGGGGGGTTGCAGATAACGAATATACTAAAATGTATGAATGTTTCATAGTTTAGGTTTCATATGTAATAAATTAAACATAAGTATATGAACTTAAATTTTGAAATGCAACAAAAGAAATAAAATATGAACCTCTCACAGATAAAGTTTGAAGTAAAACGAAAATATATTAACTTATGACCGATATACTTTGAACTGAAAAAAAATGAACTTACTACAGATGAAGTTTGAACTGAAACGAAAAATATAAAGTTTAAAACAAACATGAACCTACAGATGAAGTTTGAACTAAAACGAAAGAAAAAAAAAATAACGTATGACCGATAAACTTTGAACCAAAAAAGATGAACCTCTCACATATAAAGTTTGAAGTAAAACGAAAATATATTAACATATGACCGATATACTTAAAACAAAAAAAATGAACCTCCCACAGATGAAGTTAGAACAAAAACTAAAAAATATATTAACTTATATTAACGTATGACCGATATACTTTGAACCAACAAAAAATGAACCTCCCACAGATGAAGTTAGAACTAAAACAAAAATATATTAACTTATATTAACGTATGACCGATATACTTTGAACCAACAAAAAATGAACCTCCCACAGATGAAGTTAGAACTAAAACAAAAATATATTAACTTATATTAACTTATGACTGATAAACTTTGAACCAAAAAAAATGAAAACAAAAATGAACCTCCCACAGATGAAGTTCGAATTGAAGCGACGCTCCACATACCTGCTGCTGAATGTCGTCCTTCCCATCATTTTTCTCTCTCTCCTAAACCTCCTCGTCTTCATCATCCCTGTCGAATCAGGGGAGAGAATCAGTTACAGTGAGTACAGACAAATTATGGTTTTCATACACACTTCGCTAATATTTATAATTGTTTAGGAAACGGAGTTTTTTAAACTAATTAGATATAATAAAAGTTACTATTTAAAAATGTATGCAAGTCCCATTCAGCTAAGTAAAAAATGTAAGAGCATTCATTATACCAAACTTATTCACAGCTGTTTCCAATATTTAAATGAGTACCGTAAGCAGCTAAAATTAATGTACTAGGGAGTATTAATCGAGAATGTATTCAGTTTATTTAGTTACAATACATGTCCATATGTCATTGAGATGTTTGTTATTTGCGCGGAATTTCTTACAACTATATATCCACAGTCATCAATTATGATTTAATTAGTCTTGTGTGTCCGTTTTTCACTAATAACCTGCTAGAGAATACAAAATTGCCATTTTAAAAAATATATAGTTGTGGGTATAGTATTTAAGTCATAAGACTTTAAGAGTAAAGAAAAAAACTGCATATATTTTTTTTTATTCTTGAAAATTTATTTAGTGAAAATAACAATGATAAAACGCGCAATTTTTTTATGTTTCAGGATTAAAGTTTCAGTTAGTATTAGGTTCCTCAGGTTTCTGTCGAGCTTTATTATCAATGGGATAAATCAGAGTGCCATTTTGCCATACATTTTAAAAATATTTTTAAATGCTCTCTTTACGCACTAATTACTCAGTATTAAGATTATTCATCATATAAAAAGAAATAAACCAGAACGCCATTACAACATATGCTTTAATTTTTATATTAATGCTACGTTTCTTTTACGCTCTAATTACTCAGTGATAAGATTATTATTTTACACTAGTTTAGGTGTTTTAATCTCTAGTCACAAAGTATTTGTCTTACTGCTTACAAAATCTCAAAACCTCATTAACATGACGTCACGTGACCCCCTCCCCAGGCATCACCGTGCTGCTGTCCTTGACCGTATTCTACAGCCTGATTGGCAGTCAGATGCCCAGCACCTCCCTGACCACGCCCAAAATCACAATCTACATCGGCATCCTCCTCTCCTTCAGTATGCTGTCTGTGGTCGCTACTGTTATCATCGTTTTCCTCCACCACAGGGAGGAGGTGAGTTGTGAATGGTGGTATAAATAATGAGGTAAAATGCGGATATTTATCTAAACAAAGGGGTCGGCGTGGTCGAGTCGGTAAACGCTCATGGTTGCTATACCGAAAAGTCTCGAGTTCGAACCCTCGGGCAGATAAGGCTTGTTAGCTGGGGACAGCCACTCTTCTAGGAGAGACAACTCCAAAATCAAACAAATGCTGCCTTGTAGTTTGTTCTTGGTTGAACAAAGGCTATGGAAGCAAATCCAAAAAGAAAAGCAGCTGAAATCGGAGTCAATGGCCTCAATGGCGCAAAAAAGTCTCGAGTTCAAACCCTCTGGCAGATAAGGCTCGATCCCCCCCCCCCCCCCCCCCAACATTAAACATTAAGAACGAAGAAGAAGAAGAAGATCTAAGCAAAGAGGTAAGTTGTGGATATTGTTCGAACAAATGAGGTCAATATATGGATATTGATCTAAACAAATAGGTAAGATGTGGGTACTAATCTGACTGATAAGGTAGGGTATAGATCTTGGTTGAATGATGGGTTAAGATGTGGATTTTGGTCTAACAATAGAACTCATTTTAGTTTGTATTCTCTTGCATATTTAAAGACAATCTTAATATTTATCACTTACTCTGACTATTTTAGAAAAATAATTATTATGATTCACTGACAGTAAAATAATTTAATTTTAAACATTTATTCATCCCAGAAAAAAAACACAAAAAAACGTTCATCCCATCAAACCATATTTTTCAAAATCTATGCATTAATAAGTAGCTTCTCTTTACGTTGATCCTCAGCAAGAAACAATACATCTGAAAGCGAAAGAAAACTTTCAGAATATCTTAACCAAGGTGACTAGCAACAGAAGAGCGGTCTCGCCATTCCAGTTACCGAAAGATGAACCAGAAACTAAAACACCGGGACGCTCTATGAAGGACATAGTCAACGAAACTTCACAAATGAAAGCTGAGGTGCCGGAAAGTAGATCACGTGATGACAAGCCAGCTGTCAACAAGTACAAAGCAGTCGGGAAATATATTGATTTAGTTTGTTTTATCGTGTTCTTTGTCAGCTGGTTGACTTGTACGCTTGGGTTTATGCTTTCCATTACAAAAATATCAGACGTGTGACGTAAAAAAAAACACAAAAATGGAACAAATATCATTGTGTTGTAATTCCAATTTTTAAGTTCAATTTTAATTTACGATACATAATTTAATTGTTTTGTTAAGGTAATCACAACGTTCATTTAAAATATATGTTACATTTTAAAACTTTTGTATTTTAAATTTTTATGATCTGCATTTTGTTGATGTGTTTTTTTTCTAATCATAGACATTTCTTACACAAATCTAATACGTTTTTAGCGCTAGCCTACTGGTTGCACACAAATTATTACGTCTGTCTGGATGTTGAATGTATTCCTTGTGTGTTGTTTTGTTTTAAACTAAACTCACTATATCTGAATGTTAAAAAACGGTAAATAAAAATTGTTTACCACAAAAAGATCTTTGGCCAGTATGATTTGTTCGTGTTTTAAATTCATCTTACTCAAGTATGGCCTACTTAGCTCATGTGCTATATCCACAATATATAACTCTATGAACACTGTCGTGCTGTTTATGGACACGTGTGCCTAAGCTAGTACTATATTTGTGGTTCTTAACTATTTTGGAGTACCGAACCCTACCAGCTTCATTTTACGCATTCACCTAACCCATCTGAATAAAAAAAATAGTTTTGTGTTATTTTTTCAAATTAAAAAAACAGACTTTTATATAAATTACAAATAAGGTTGATACGATTCGTGACGTACGTGTGTCATGAAATCAAGGGCTCCAGGAAATAGAAATATCACGATACTGGTACGTATTCAGAGTTTCTTCCAAGCATCTCTTCCGGGGGGGGGGGGGGATTTATATTGAAAATATATACATTTAACAATGTCCGCCCCCCCCCCCCCCCGAAGAAAGTCTACCACCCCCCCTCCGAAAAATCCAAGTGCCCCCCACCCCCCTCCCCCCGGAGAAAAAAGTCTTGAAGAAACACTGTACGTTATATCACACATTATTACTATGTTGTGCTGTGGACTTCTAATGTCATCGATCAAGGGTGCCGGTTCCACCTCAAACATTGACGAAATGGAATCGCAGATCATATGAGTTGAGGATGTGTACTGACCTCTGCCAAACTCCATAGACTGAAGCATTGAATATCTGGGGTTTGATTAAACCCAGGTTGAGAACCACTGGTTTTAAATAATACACAACGAGCTGACCCGCGGAATATTATACGCTGCTATTTAGTTGTTTTATTTCCAACTTTTCAGTACTTCATAGTAAGTGAATTCGACACTACCCTCCATTCCATTCCTCCCCCCCTTGCCAACGAGAGCGGGGGAGTAACGGCGTGCGTTTACGTGGTGTCTCGCATGGTCCCCATGAAGATAATTATATAGATTATAAATGTCGAAAAATTGGAAATTGATGTCGTGACCGAGCGGAGAATACGACAATTAGCGTGTTAATTGTGGATTCAGACCCACGTCGACTTTGTAAATATAGAGTTTTTCATTTATTTATTTACACACAACCTGCCCCCCCCCCCCCCCTACACTGTCCCACCGCACATTGAACTCATTCCCACCTCCATTATTTCCAACGTGAAATCACAGACATAATCCCACCGAAGATCAAGACTATCTAGAATAAAGCGGTGCTCTTGAAACTAACACTCCGAACTTTTTAAACTAAACACAATTTAGTGTACTGCATTACAGTATCGATCGTTGCGATAAACAGATTTCGATTTTTCATTAAAAATAATCAATCGCCCCGGTTGTTATACTATTGATTGGGTAAAACAATAGAAAAGGTTTTTTTGATAACCTAATCACTGAGACAATCAGTTGACAGAAAAATCCCGGTAGGGATTTTAAAATAAATTTACTTTCATAAACAGTTTCTTTCAGTCATGTATACCGGATTGAGAAGTGGGGGGAGGGGGGGGGGGTGTCCACGACCTGGTTAGTTAGGACACAACCTGCTTTGTTTGGATGGAATAGACCATGTTCCATTGGATATGACCAGGTTCGTTCGGAGAGGAGGAGGTTCATTAGGACATGAGTAGGTTGACGAGGACATGACCAGGCTCGTTTGGACATGAATGAGTAGGTTCATTAGCACATGGCCAGGCTCATTAGGACACGAGTAGGCCCATTAGGACATGAGTATGTTCAAAAGGACACGACCATGCTCATTAGGATATGAGTAGGTTCATTAGGTTATTAGTATGTCTACTAGGACATCAGTAGGTTCTTTAGGACATGAGTAGGTTCATTACTACATGGCCAGGCTCAAACCGGACACGAGTAGGTTCATTAGGACATGACAAGGTTCATTAGGACAAAGTAGGTTCATTAGCACATGACCAAGTTCATTAGGACTAAACTCTCCAAAAGGTCTGCTTGACAATGACCACATTGTATTGAACATCACCTGATTTGTTTACACTTCACTCCCCCATTTCAGACACAATTAAATATTCAAAACGACATTTTATAATTAAACAAAAGCAAATCTTTTTACATAATTGTATTAATGGACTATTTTAAACGCTAATTATAAGCATACAATTATAGCAAATGGTTTATAATTAATGTAGCTGTAATTGCAATACCAGTTTTAATCTCATGTTTTCAACTTAAGTTCATTTGTCGTGATTTTATTACCCATCGAAACAGCGTGTCAAAACTAGATGTAAACACGAAAACATTGACACATATATCTCGCTATTCTGCACTAGAGTATCTCGCGGTTCGCTACAATAGAAAGTGGACTAAGTTCGTTGATTCACACCCCCGAGCACCCATTACTAAACTCTTTTAAAAGCTAGTACACCTGCACCGTACTTAAAGGGTTCGGATTTCAGAGGGATAAAATCTTTGCCGAGAATTTTCGGTAAGGTAGATGTATGCGAACTAACTCCGTACCAAGCTGTAGAATATATCGATTTATAAATACAAAAATAATTCCGATATTTTATTTCAAATTATATTTAATGTAAGGACATATTTTTCTTCATTTAACATTATTTAAATTATATTATAATGCGTGTTTTGAATTAAAATTGTAAATTATTTAATCACAGGTTTTTTCACAGTATTTATTGTCGAGATATAGATCTACCTATTTGGATGTATTCAACATGGATAAAGTTTATGTCTATGAGTGTCCTTGTCATGCTTGTCCGTCAAACGCACGGAATGTCGTACGACAAAACGCTGGACATTTTCAAAGACAAGTTGGGCAGCGCTGTCTACAGCCCCGACATCCGGCCGGTGCTCAACCAGTCTGACGTCATACAGGTGTCGGTGCTGTTTGGGATCGTGTCAATTGTGGAGCTTAATGACGTCACCCAGAGCTTCGTCTGCAACGGATTCTTCTCCTTCGTGTGGAGAGATGAGGTGAGAGAAAATACTTAAAGCTGGTGCTGCTGAATGTTACGGAGTGAGTATAGGAAGAGCTAGATCATACATTATACTGTGGGTTTACGATTTGATTCATGTAGTGAATGATTGAAGGGAGATGAATGGGGGTGATTGTTGTTGATACTTTGTACCCTGTCCCGTTCTCCCATGTTCAATCCTTGTGCTGTGAGTTGTGACAACCGGTTTGTATCTGTTTTCTGTAAGGGTATATAAGGTGTTTGAGAACGTGTGTGATTGCCTCAGCCTTAGTTGAGTCGTTCTTCCACAAGGTTAGTGTAGGTTAGTACTCTACTGTTAGATAGCCACTGTATCTTAGTGTTTGTACTAACGTTTATATTAAGTGTTTAGAATAAACTGTGTTGTGTAGATAGTGTAGATAGTACTAAACTATTTTAGTTTTAACGAGCCTTTGTTTCATTCAGTCTTTTTTTGTAACCGTTTTGTGTTTGTTTCGTATTATATGTTGCGTGTCGCAATGGATCAGCAGTAAAGGCGTGTCTGTGTTCCCAACAATACAAAACAAACAAACAAACGCGATCTCGTTTGTTTGTTGTTCCATGGTTATTCCACTAGCTCGATAGACACGGACGACAACTTTCACAACTTAGCGAAGACTTGACTGCATTCACGATGACGGACTAAAATATCCACACCCTAGCACATCAAGACAAAGACTATCTTAACCTATTTCCCCCAGCAAAAAGATCCTACTCTCTAATATTACATTCTTAACTACCTTGTCAGACGTATATAGACCAGCTTAATTTGTGAGAACGGTCATTACGATTGTAGTTTTCTATCTAAATTTTGAGCTGATCAAGTACTTCTAGTTTTAATTTAAATTCCTCGGTTAAAATGTTATTTTGTAACAAATTAAGCAAAAATGTAGTTATGACTAAATTTATTGGGTTAAAATGTTGGTTTTATATTTGACAAATCCAATGTAGTTATGTCTAAAATTCTTGGGGTTAAAATATTATTTTGAAACTGACCAATCAAATGTAGTAATGACTAAAATTCTTGGGTTAAAATGTTATTTTATAAATGACCAATTAAATGTAGTTATGACTACAATTCTGAGGTTCAAATGTTGTTTTATAACTGACCAATCAAATCTAGTTATGACTAAAATTCTTGGGTTAAAATGTTATTTCATAACTGACCAATCAAATGTCGTTAGATAACATGTTTGGGTTAAAATGTTGCTTTATAACTGACCAATCAAATGTTTTATAACTGACCAATCAAATGTTGTTTTGTAACTGACCAATCAAATGTTATTTCATAACTGACCAATCAAATGTAGTTATGACTAAATTCTTGAGTGAAAATATTATTTCATAACTGACCAATCAAATGTAGTTATGACTAAAATTCTTGGTTTAAAATATAATTTCATAACTGACCAATCACCCCCCAGCGTGTGAGCTGGAACCCATCCGACTACGGAGGGCAGGATCTAATCCACCCACTGCCAGTGCACACCTGGAGGCCGCGAGTTATTCTCATCAACACCCTGGATAAGAGAGACGTCTTTGACGATGACAAAGCGTGAGTACTCTATACCATCTTTACAATTACTCTCTTGAGATGTGCGTCTTTAAGGTCTTTTTCTGATATATTACGGCGCGGTTTGATGGTAAAGAGAATAAATTCTTACCCGAAAGTCTTGAGTTCGAATCGTAGGTTCGGGTTCACAGACATCCGTGAGTTTACAAAGTTTTAATGGGTTCCTGACTCGCTTTAGGGGAAGTAAAGGTGGCTGTGAATAATGCTGATCACACTATTCCTTCACATGCCGAAGTCTTTGAATCTGAACTCTACTTCATCTACGCCGTAGTAACCTCGTTTTCTAGAGCTCCGTGTCTCTTCCCCAGACCCATGTACGTCAGCAGTTTCGGCACGACCAACTGGATTCCTGGGAGTCTGATCTCCGTGTCGTGTCAACTTGACATGACCTACTACCCCTTCGATGACCAGACGTGCTATATTAAGGTAGGGATTAGATTAATTAGAGATTTTTGGATTAGGAATTTTTAACGGTCACAAATATCTAGGATATATTACCTCGGACAAATATCCCAGACAAGTTATCTAAAAATATATCTGGATAAATTATATCAGTCAAATAACACAGACAAAATGTCTCAAAATATATCTGAAGAAATTACCTGAGACAAATATCCAAAAACAATTATCTCGGATAAAATATTTAAGACAAAATATCTAAAAAAAAATATCTCAGGACAAACATTCCAGACAAATATCTCACAAAAAATATCGTATACAAAATATATCACAGAGTAGGCTATATGTCTCAAAATAAAATATCTCAGAAAAAATATCTCGAAACTAATACATCATGGCAAAATATCTACATTATTTGATTTGAAACTAAAAGCAGAAACGTCGTGTAGCTAAAATTTAATATTTTTGTTTGATTGCGTATGTGTATATATGTATGTATGCCTACAACAGCACATTACGTATCTTTCAAACAATACATTAAAAGTTTCTCCAACAACGCATTAATTATACCTCTAATAAAACTTGATATTTCTTACCAACAACACAATGTGTTACAAACAACACATTATGTAAGCCTCTATCAATACATTACGTATGTTACGATCTTCTTCTTCTTCTTCGTTTTTAATTTTAGTGTTGGGGAGGATTCCCCTCCAACACAATTAAGTATACGTGTCAACTGGTTATGCGCCATTGAGGCCATCCACTCCGATTTTAGCCTGCTTTACTTTTTGGATTTGCTTCCATAGCCTTTGTCCAACCAAGAACAGACTACAAGGCAGCAGCTGTTTGATTTTGGAGTTGTCTCTCCTAGAAGAGTGGCTGTCCCCAGCTAACGAGCCTCATCTGCCCGAGGGTTCGAACTCGAGGTTTTCGGTTTAGCAACCATGAGCTTTTATTGACTCGACCACGCCGACCCCCATGTTACGAACAACTTATTATGTATGCCTCTAACAATACATTACGTATGTTACCAACAACACATTATGTATGCCTCTAACAACACAGTGTGTTACAAACAACACACTCCTTATGTTACCAACAACACATTACCTATGCTGTACTCTGCTGCCCCTACAGTTCCAGCCCATGTCTCTGTCCACCAAAGAGATGGTCTTCAAGGTGGCCAGTTCGGACATCAGCACCGACTACTTCACAGAACACGGAGAATGGGACCTGAAAGAGAAAAGTATTGAAGTGTACAACCAGACCATAAGCAGGTTCTCTTTCTCTTGCTTACAGGTAGAGTTTGTACGTCATTTGTCTTGTATGCACGTCATTTGTCTTGTATCAAGTCATTTGTCATGTATCCACGTCATTTGCCTTGTATCAAGTAATTTGTCTTGTATCAAGTCATGTGTCTTGTATGCACGTCATTTGTCTTGTATGCACGTCATTTGCCTTGTATCAAGTAATTTGTCTTGTATCAAGTCATGTGTTTTGTATGCACGTCATTTGTCTTGTATGCTCGTCATTTGTCTTGTATGCACGTCATTTGCCTTGTATCAAGTAATTTGTCTTGTATCAAGTCATGTGTCTTGTATGCACGTCATTTGTCTTGTATGCACGTCATTTGCGTTGTATCAAGTAATTTGTCTTGTATCAAGTCATGTGTCTTGTATGCACGTCATTTGTCTTGTATGCACGTCATTTGCCTTGTATCAAGTTATTTGTCTTGTATCAAGTCATGTGTCTTGTATGCACGTCATTTGTCTTGTATGCACGTCATTTGTCTTGTATCAAGTAATTTGTCTTGTATGCACGTCATTTGTCTTGTACGCACGTCATGTGTCTTGTATGCACGTCATTTGTCTTGTAAGGCACGTCATTTGTCTTGTATGCACGTCATTTGTCTTGTATGCACGTCATTTGTCTTGTATGCACGTCATTTGTCTTGTATGCACGTCATTTGTCTTGTATGCACGTCATTTGTCTTGTATCAAGTAATTTGTCTTGTATCAAGTCATGTGTTTTGTATGCACGTCATTTGTCTTGTATGCACGTCATTTGTCTTTTATGCACGTCATTTGTCTTGTATGCACGTCATTTGTCTTGTATGCACGTCATTTGTCTTGTATGCACGTCATTTGTCTTGTATGCACGTCATTTGTCTTGTATCAAGTAATTTGTCTTGTATGCACGTCATTTGTCTTGTATGCACGTCATTTGTCTTGTATCAAGTAATTTGTCTTGTATCAAGTCATGTGTTTTGTATGCACGTCATTTGTCTTGTATGCACGTCATTTGTCTTGTATCAAGTAATTTGTCTTGTATGCACGTCATTTGTCTTGTATCAAGTAATTTGTCTTGTATCAAGTCATGTGTCTGGTATGCACGTCATTTGTCTTGTATGCACGTCATTTGTCTTGTATGCACGTCATTTGTCCTGTATGCACGTCATTTGCCTTGTATCAAGTAATTTGTCTTGTATCAAGTCATGTGTCTTGTATGCACGTCATTTGTCTTGTATGCACGTCATTTGTCTTGTATGCACGTCATGTGTCTTGTATGCACGTCATTTGTCTTGTATGCACGTCATTTGTCTTGTATGCACGTCATTTGTCTTGTATGCACGTCATTTGTCTTGTATGCACGTCATTTGTCTTGTATGCACGTCATTTGTCTTGTATGCACGTCATTTGTCTTGTATCAAGTAATTTGTCTTGTATGCACGTCATTTGTCTTGTACGCACGTCATGTGTCTTGTATGCACGTCATTTGTCTTGTAAGGCACGTCATTTGTCTTGTATGCACGTCATTTGTCTTGTATCAAGTAATTTGTCTTGTATGCACGTCATTTGTCTTGTACGCACGTCATGTGTCTTGTATGCACGTCATTTGTCTTGTAAGGCACGTCATTTGTCTTGTATGCACGTCATTTGTCTTGTATGCACGTCATTTGTCTTGTATGCACGTCATTTGTCTTGTATGCACGTCATTTGTCTTGTATGCACGTCATTTGTCTTGTATCAAGTAATTTGTCTTGTATCAAGTCATGTGTTTTGTATGCACGTCATTTGTCTTGTATGCACGTCATTTGTCTTTTATGGACGTCCTTTGTGTTGTATGCACGTCATTTGTCTTGTATGCACGTCATTTGTCTTGTATGCACGTCATTTGTCTTGTATGCACGTCATTTGTCTTGTATGCACGTCATTTGTCTTGTATGCACGTCATTTGTCTTGTATCAAGTAATTTGTCTTGTATCAAGTCATGTGTTTTGTATGCACGTCATTTGTCTTGTATGCACGTCATTTGTCTTTTATGGACGTCATTTGTCTTGTATGCACGTCATTTGTCTTGTATGCACGTCATTTGTCTTGTATGCACGTCATTTGTCTTGTATGCACGTCATTTGTCTTGTATCAAGTAATTTGTCTTGTATGCACGTCATTTGTCTTGTATGCACGTCATTTGTCTTGTATCAAGTAATTTGTCTTGTATCAAGTCATGTGTTTTGTATGCACGTCATTTGTCTTGTATGCACGTCATTTGTCTTGTATCAAGTAATTTGTCTTGTATGCACGTCATTTGTCTTGTATCAAGTAATTTGTCTTGTATCAAGTCATGTGTCTGGTATGCACGTCATTTGTCTTGTATGCACGTCATTTGTCTTGTATGCACGTCATTTGTCCTGTATGCACGTCATTTGCCTTGTATCAAGTAATTTGTCTTGTATCAAGTCATGTGTCTTGTATGCACGTCATTTGTCTTGTATGCACGTCATTTGTCTTGTATGCACGTCATGTGTCTTGTATGCACGTCATTTGTCTTGTATGCACGTCATTTGTCTTGTATGCACGTCATTTGTCTTGTATGCACGTCATTTGTCTTGTATGCACGTCATTTGTCTTGTATGCACGTCATTTGTCTTGTATCAAGTAATTTGTCTTGTATGCATGTCATTTGTCTTGTACGCACGTCATGTGTCTTGTATGCACGTCATTTGTCTTGTAAGGCACGTCATTTGTCTTGTATGCACGTCATTTGTCTTGTATGCACGTCATTTGTCTTGTATGCACGTCATTTGTCTTGTATGCACGTCATTTGTCTTGTATGCACGTCATTTGTCTTGTATCAAGTAATTTGTCTTGTATCAAGTCATGTGTTTTGTATGCACGTCATTTGTCTTGTATGCACGTCATTTGTCTTTTATGCACGTCATTTGTCTTGTATGCACGTCATTTGTCTTGTATGCACGTCATTTGTCTTGTATGCACGTCATTTGTCTTGTATGCACGTCATTTGTCTTGTAGCAAGTAATTTGTCTTGTATGCACGTCATTTGTCTTGTATGCACGTCATTTGTCTTGTATCAAGTAATTTGTCTTGTATCAAGTCATGTGTTTTGTATGCACGTCATTTGTCTTGTATGCACGTCATTTGTCTTGTATGCACGTCATTTGTCTTGTATGCACGTCATTTGTCTTGTATCAAGTAATTTGTCTTGTATCAAGTCATGTGTCTGGTATGCACGTCATTTGTCTTGTATGCACGTCATTTGTCTTGTATGCACGTCATTTGTCCTGTATGCACGTCATTTGTCTTGTATCAAGTAATTTGTCTTGTATGCACGTCATTTGTCTTGTATGCACGTCATGTGTCTTGTATGCACGTCATTTGTCTTGTATGCACGTCATTTGTCTTGTATGCACGTCATTTGTCTTGTATGCACGTCATTTGTCTTGTATGCACGTCATTTGTCTTGTATGCACGTCATTTGTCTTGTATGCACGTCATTTGTCTTGTATCAAGTAATTTGTCTTGTATCAAGTCATGTGTTTTGTATGCACGTCATTTGTCTTGTATGCACGTCATTTGTCTTGTATGCACGTCATTTGCCTTGTATCAAGTAATTTGTCTTGTATCAAGTCATGTGTCTTGTATGCACGTCATTTGTCTTCTGATACACGTCATTTGTCTTGTATCAAGTCATTTGTGTTGTATGCACGTCATTTGTGTTGTATGCACGTCATTTGCCTTGTTTTCTCAAAACCCTCAATACTTTATGGCGTCTTATTAAATGGAAATATCCATAAGATTAATTTAGACACATTTCTAAGGGTATTAAAAACGTATTATTGGTCTCCAAAAATATATAATTGAAAAAGCGTTTATTATCCGATTTATCCACACGATTTCATACAAATTTTAAATCTTATTATCTTGCCATTTGTATTTACAAAAGTTCATACAATTATTTTTTAAAATAGTTTTTATCTTGCAGCAATATTTGTATAAATCTTTCTTGTGGATTTGTCAAATTGTATCATGTTCTCATTTCGATGCTGTAATTATGTCCAGTAGGTTTTGTTTATTGATAAGCCTAAGCTCTAACTCGGCTAGCGAGATAAGCTGAAAGCGATACATTAATCCTGTTGGTAAGTGCAAGGGTCGAGGTTATGGTTCGGGTAAGTATTAGAGGGTTGTTGATACATCTAGCTAGTTTAAGGTGACGTTATGAGGAATACAGATTTAGTACATGTTTGAATAAAGTTTGTACATCAATTTTCTTTGAAATTCAATATGTGTTTAAAAAAGAGTTTTTCTAAACATTGTAAAACAATAAATTATTATAATTGTATTTACGTTGTAGTGGGAATGTGTGGTCGAATGGTAGAGTTTACGAAAGCTAAACCCGCAGCTTCGAGTTTGAATTCCGGGCTCGAGTCTGTGGACATCCCTGAGTCCACTCAGCTCTGATGAATACCTGATTCACTTTAGAAAATCTAGAGCGGCTGGGTATATTGCGACTACAATGTAACCTGTAAGCCAGGGTCATTGAAAAAGATTAACTCTACTTCGTCTACCCCATGCGTCTATGGTACTCACGGAATGACGTGGTCAGGCAGATGAATGAATCGGGTTCGATTACAGTTTTGAGTCTACAGAACGTCCCCAGCTCAGATATGTACCATACTTAATTTAGGAAAAGTAAGGACTATCATTTTATGATATGGAAATACCAGAAGTCAAGTAGACTCTACTTCACCTGGCTTAATGTAACGTCTAGTCGAATGGGCTACTGACTAACTAAAATGTATTACATAATTATATGTAACAAGTCATATGCCGATTTCACTGAAACAGGTGAACTCTACATCAACTACCCTAATAACTTTTCGGACCGAAAGCATATTTTATTTTTCTTGTAATTTTTATATGAATACTGAAGATGGTTTTACTAAAGCATGCCTAAAATGTTTGTAACATCAATTCTCATGTTGATAAAACTCAACTCATCAACTCCAACCTCGATGAAATGGCAACTGACCAGCTGACCTTTAAGTTCAAGAGAAGGCCCAACTTCCTGTTGATCAACATCATCCTCCCTATCGTCTTCCTCTCTTTCCTCAACATCCTGGTCTTCGTCATACCCGTAGAGTCAGGGGAGAAAATCGGATACGGTGAGTTGTCGTTCCTGGAAATACAAGAGTTATCATTCCTGGTACTACGGTTCCGATAAGTTATCGGAACTGGTAAAATCAGTTATGGTGAGTTATCGTTCATGGAAATATCGGATACGGTGAGTTATCGATCCTGAAAATATCGGATATGCTGAGTTATCGTTCCTAAAAAATATCTATTACGGTGAGTTATAATTCCGAGAAGTACTAGCGCATTTGTTGAGTAATCGTGATTGAAAAAATACATATACCGAGGAAATAGTCTTGATTAAGTTTTATAGTTTTCTAAAAATATCGACATGTATTTATAAAACAATTTGATAAAAAACTTATTTTATTAAAATTTACCAATAAGATTTTGATTTGGTCATTTAAGTTTTAAATGATTTTAAATGAACTAATTTTGTTACCTTTTTTAATCTAATACAATGTTAAATTTTCTCTATCCCTGTATGTGACATAAAAATACCTATATTTCCATACCAGTTCATGTGGTAAAATTTATTCCTCTTCTTGACATATTGGTACTTCTATCCCATTTACAGGTATCACGGTACTTTAATCCCATTTACAGGTATCACGGTACTTTAATCCCATTTACAGGTATCACGGTACTTCTGTCCCTGTCGGTCTTCATGAGCATCATGGGTAGCCTGCTGCCAAGGTCATCACTGACCACACCCAAGGTCACCATCTACATCCTGATCCTGATGGTGCTATCTATGATGACAGTCATTGTGTCCATCATCATCGTTTTCCTGCATCATATGGAAGAGGTAGGGCTGACATAACAACTTGCAAAATCGTTACCTTGAATCATTGCCTTTTCCTTTTCATGCCCAAGACACATTGGTCAGATGGAGGTTTATTGTATTTGTTAAATAACCTCGGCATTTGAAAGGAGAATCGTTAGCTATTGTTGACCTGACGTTAGTTAGGTACTCACCAGCGCTGGTGACATCCTGTAGTCAAGTCCAATCCGAGATCCGAACTCGAGACGTCCTGCTAGCAGACAAACGCTCTACCATTTGATTACACGAGTCGAATTGATTTATAATATCTTAAACAAAAAATTACAACAGCGAGGGGGTGCAGAATTGTCTGTTTGCTAATATTTTTTTTTGCTATAATTAGCTTTTGCTTAACACATTTATGAACAATATCTTAATTGTTATAATGAAGAATATTTCTTTTAACACAATCTATTATAATGTGTTAAATGGTATGCATTATATGGCCCTTTGACTCAGACTTAGTGTGCTTTTGTATGGATTGGCTCATATAGCCTTTGCCCATCAAAGTCCAATCAGCAAGGAAGCAGTTGTTTTGTGGTGTTTTCTTTCCTAGATGGCACTTTGTCTTTAGCTACATAGGTTTAGCAACTAAGAGTTTTACCGACTCGACCAAGCCAACTAAATTTTAAAATAGCAGGCACAAACTCCATGTCTTTTGCTTATATTATACGTTAAACGAGTAAATAAAGTATACCGAAATTTTGTATATTGTATCGTTGCCTTTTTTTTTTTAAATTTCAATTAGCATTTTAATGTAAATTATTCTTCAGTAATAGCTTTTAAGAAAATTATATAAAAAGTAGTTTTAATATGTCAATAATTAAAGCGAAATTTATAAAAAAAAAAAAATTTCTTTTATTGAAAATCATTTGCTTATTTAAAAACAAAATCATCGTTCATTTTGTTCTCCCCAGAAAGAAGAGAATCACCAACGAGCGAAGGAGAAGTTCAAATCCGCTTTCAACAAAGTTGCGGTTTACAGTAAAACCGTTTCGCAGTTTCGCACGCCCAACAACAAGGTGCAAGCAGTGAGCGACAACCAATCGAATCCACTCAGACGTCTAGCAGAAGACGCACTGGCGGCCCAGAAGTCAGAGAATCCTGGCAACATGGACTCGGATGGGGAAAACCCGAAACTAAAATTAGCCGAGGACGCACCTAAGCAAAACAAGTTTAAAATAGTAGGGAAATATATTGATCTGGTCTGTTTTGTTGTTTTCTTGGTCATTTGGCTGGTTGTGACCTTGAAGTTCATGTTTGACATTGCAAAAGTCATTGAAATATAACGATTGTAAAATGACGTTAAATAAATTAACTTATATATAAAGTAATGACTTTAGTTCACATATATTCATTTATTAGATTCTGTAGATTATGGTGGTAATTATAAATTACATGTTTTCTACATAAATATAATTCAAAATGTAGTCCAAATACGTTATTGAGCTTCATTCGAAAAATTAAAATGAAAATGGGTAATACAAATGTATTTAGCAAGTATTCGCCCTTCTAGACTCTGTACATAACACAAGGACGAATAAAAACTATGTTTAGTATGTGTATGTTATCAAGTATGTATGTTGGGATTTAGTGAGTATTTCATAGTGCTATAATGGGTTCAGTAAAATTGTACATGCATTATGTCTATTTGTAAACTATTAGCCCTGAATGTACTTTGTCAATAATTTTGTGTTTTTTAAATTATTACGATAATAAGATTGTTGTTTAGATAGTCTAAATTAAACGATTAGTTAAGGTAACGAGGCCTTTGTGTTATTCTTTGTGTTTTGTTTCCTGATATTCTCTTGGTTGTATCTGTTTGCGCTCAGATGGGCGGGTGTGATTACAACAAATTTTTATTGACGAAATGGGGTGGAGGACTAAAGAAATGCGACACGTTTATGATAACTATAGTAGATGTACTGAACCCCACAAATTCCACAAGAGTGTAGACTGTGCACCTGCCCCACACACACACCACACCACAAGGGTATAGAATGTGCAACAACCACATACACACCAAAATAGTGAAGACTGCACCTACCACACCCACACAAGTGTAGACTGTGCACCTGTCACCCACACACACACAAGTGTAGACTGTGCACCTACCACACACACACCCACACAACTGTAGACTGTGCACCTACCACACACACACTCCACACAACTGTAGACTGTGCACCTACCACACCACGCACTAGTGTAGACTGTGCACCTACCACACCCACACCACACAAGTGTAGACTGTGCACCTACCACACACACACCCACACAACTGTAGACTGTGCACCTACCACACCACGCACTAGTGTAGACTGTGCACCTGCCCCACACACCACGCACTAGTGTAGACTGTGCACCTACCACACCCACACTACACAAGTGTAGACTGTGCACCTGCCAAACAGACGTGGCCCAATTCATTAAATGACGTTTAGAAATGTTCGCTTTTTTCGCGTCTTGGTTGAAGTGGATCTTTTGTTAGATATAGGACTACACGCATTTCTGTCGCAATAAGTTGTATGCGGCATCGATCATTCGATAACCAGCAGATCGAAGAGTCTCAACGTTTTTTTTTGGGGTATTGATTAGGCTGTATGGGCATTGAATATGAGAGAAAAATTGTCGCAATTTAATCTTATAAAACGTTGTTTTAGTGTATAGATTGGGTAAACTTCCACAATGAATGGCGCTTTCAAATATTGTTAAGGAACTATAACTCTTTTCGAGCACTACTCAAAGAGTTATGGGACTTGAATTTAGATTTTTACACAAGACATTATATACTCAAAAGTTCAGTGCGTACAGAAACCTATAAACACGTACACATAAGATCACATTCTTAAACACGTTTTCACATACCTTACAGCGTATGTGCGTGGGAATTATGTTTATTTAAACACACTCTAAATAAAACGTGAATCTTAGATTCATATGGCCTTTCTTCTTTTTCTGTTTTCTAAATAAAATTGTGATATTGGATAGGCTTCCCTGTAACATAATTAGATATTACGTGTCGACATATTGTGCCTAATGTTACAATGACTCAAACATCAGCAAAGGTTTTCTTTCAGGATTTGCTTCCATAGCTTTCGACCACACATAAACCTTGCAAGGCGCCATTGTTTTATTTTTTTCCCACGTTTTCTTTAACTTGCTTTCTCTGTGTGTTTCTGTGTTTGTCTTTCCAATCAAATCTTGCGATCGAAATTTCTGGCACTTCCCAGTTAGCTAGCGCGCTGAAATTTTCAGGGAAGCTTTGTTTTGGATGACAATTGAATATTCTATTGTTTTTATTACTAAATTAATCCATGGAAACATTTTATTGATCATTTTAGACCGCTATATAATTGTACCAAAAAACGTGGGGGAAAAGGGACATTACCCAGTAACTGTAATTTGATGAAAACAAGGTTCGGCACTCCCCCTCTTTTTGCTTACTGAGTAGTTGTCACGCTGTGTTTGTGTACAAACAACCATAACGTAACAACTGGTGGCCAGTATGGGGGAGACGATATGGTCGAGTGGTTGGGCACACGATTGCTATCCCACTCGACACGGGTTCAAATCTATGTGTTCTAGTCAGTAACGTATTCACACAACGTGTTTTTTACGAGTTGTCTTTTTACGAGTTGTCTTTTTACGAGTTGTCTTCGTTTACCCAAAAAAAAAGTGAAAAGATAAAATCGATAGCAAGATTTACATGCAAACAAACAGACAAACACTAAAAAGTAGAAAATAATAATCATTAAAAAAGTTTTAAAAAACCCACGTTTTCTGATTGAACTAAAAAGTAGAAAATAAATACTATACATACAATAATGCAAGCGATCACTCTACTATAAGCTATCAAAAACGTGGGGCGCCGTGATTTTCTTACAGTTTCTAATACTGTTGACTCTCTACAAGCTCCCTAATAAAAGTCAATAGTATTATCTAATCAATAGTAATATAACTTTTACTTCGGCGACCCACGTTTTTGATAGCTTATAGTAGAGTGATCGCTTGCATTATTGTATGTATAGTATTTATTTTCTACTTTTTAGTTCAATCAGAAAACGTGGGTTTTTTAAAACTTTTTTAATGATTATTATTTGATGTTTGTATTTTCTCTACTATACGAGTTGCTGTCCCCAGCGAACAAGCCGCTTTTTTTATCTGTTATTTTAATGATGATAGTTGAAAATAATTTGGTTTACGAGCCGGTTATGGTAATCATTACGACGATGGTCTTAATTTAATAACATCATTATCTCTAGGCAGGCTGTAGAATAGAATTTATAAGGAAAGAGGGAAAGAGCCGTGTATGATTGAGAGGTGTGGTTATGTCCCTTTGGTGTACAAGCTGTCTACAGGAATAATGATGATAACGACCATGCATGATTTTCTAAACACAACTTCAGTAATTTTTAGTTCTTACGATGAAGCTTACATACATAATAGATAATAATCTATAAACCGTTTTGTTAGGGACTTGTTAAAATGAGTATAAACACAAAATATAGACAATGTAGTTGGTCCGTCTCTGATGAGTTCATTCACAAATAAAGGTATACAAACAAAAGTATACAAAGAGCTGTATGTAAATTCTAGGTATGAAAACAGGGGTAAAAATGTGTATTCGAAAATGAGTAGGCCTATATAATTCTAGGTATGCAAACACATCAAAAAATTAAAATTTTACAATCAAAGATAGTCGTGCTACTAAATTCATTTTTCATTAAACTTTTATAATCAATTAATTGACCAACGCAAAATTCAATTTAAAACATTACATATCGTGATGGCACTGGCATTGGGGCGTGCTGTAGTGTCAGAGTTGAAGACCCTTTAAGTAAAGAACTTAACAATGTCGCCAGCCACGCA
The DNA here is from genome assembly GCF_028476545.2 of Physella acuta. Lineage (NCBI taxonomy): Eukaryota > Metazoa > Mollusca > Gastropoda > Physidae > Physella > Physella acuta. Next base: position 506,702 of record NW_026731957.1, on the reverse strand, counting down.
CTATATACTTGTTACCAAAGCACGATCACACAAAGCTATCAACAGGACGACTTGTAGTGGGTTTAACATTTTACCTGTAGTGCCTTTGTTTGATTCGAGGCTGCTAATTATAAATTAACATTAATTAACCTTCTTACTCTGCGATAACAAAGGCGGATTTATCTAATAAAGTTGAGTGTACCGACATTATATTCAGACATTGATCAAATATAAACAGTACAGACATTATGACGTACATTTGTATCCACTATAATGACGTGCACATTTATTCACTATAATGAAGTACACATGTATCCACTTAAATGACGTAGGCATTTATCCACTAGAATGACGTTCACATGTATCCACTATAATGACTTAAACACGTATATACTATAATGAAGTACACACGTATCCACTATAGTGAAGTACACAAGTTTCCACTATGACGTACACATGCAACTACTATAATAACATACACACGTATCCACTATAACAGGGGTCTCCAAACTACGGCCCGCGGGCCGGATGCGGCCCGCGAGGTCCTCTCATCCGGCCCTCGGAGATATTTTTGTCCACGGAAAAAAATGTTTGTTGTAGGTGGCTTTGGAAAAATGCCACCCCAATGATATACCTAAAAAGAAACTCTGGCCCCCGAACTTATATTTGATAGTTAATGCGGCCCTCGGGCTGAAAAGTTTGGAGACCCCTGCACTATAACGACGTACACACGTTTCCACTATAATGACGTACACATGTAACCACTATAAACAACTCAACATAGTACGACCATTATGACGTAGACAACTTATCCACCCCACACAGTGCGACCATTATGACGTAGACAACTTATCCACTCCACACACTACGACCATTATGACGTAGACAACTTATCCACTCTACACACTACGACCATTTTGACGTAGACAACCTATCCACTCAACACAGTGTGACCATTATAACGTCCACCTCCAAAATTCACCTGGCGGTTCCTCGTTCTGCTCTAATTACGTCATGCCATTGCCACTGTTTACCTTTACCTCACGACTGCTAGCCCCAGTCACCTGGAATCAATGCTAGTCAATCGACCACCAACTGGGACTCGATTAGTTGTTGGTGATTTTCAAATCGTGAATTTAGCACTGGACATTTATACCACCGTAGAAAATAAATTCGTTCACATGGTAGTGGTTATCAAATCGTGTATTCAATACTGGACATATATATCACCATATTTAATTTTTTCAGTAGTGGCTGATTATCAAATCGTTTATTCACAACTGGACATTCATACCACTGTAGAGAATTATATAGTTTGTGATCATCAAATCGTTTATTAAATGCTGGACATATATACTACCATATTCAATTCTTTCAGAAGCTGTTGATTATCGAAATCGTTTGTTCACTACTGGATATTCATACCATCTTATTGAAATCGTCGATCAGTTACTGATTATCAAATCGTTTATTCAATACTAGACATACAATGGATATGTACGGTCGTGTTACAAAATGTATTTTAATTGTATTTATTTCTTTGCTGTGTGTTCGTGTCTACGGTCAATCCTACAACGATACCATGACCATTTTCAATGATCTTTTGGATAGCTCGAAATACAACCCTAAGATAAGACCAATTCTTGACCAGAATTCGACACTATACGTCTATGTATCGTTTGAGCTGTTGTCTATTGTAGAGTTGGATGACGTCAAGCAAAGTTTTACCTGTAACGGTTTCCTGGGATTTGTCTGGATCGACCAGGTCAGACATTTTCAGTAACACCTAAAACACTTTTCTGGAATTAATACATGTCTGACGAAAATATTTACACTTAAAACAGCAATAATGTTCACACATATGTCATTAAGGAATTTTAGTTTACGAAAAAAAAATGTGTTTAATCCTTTTACGACAAAGGATAAACAATATTAAAATGTTTTGCCAAAGTCAAAGCTAGACAGATATATCCGTAGATATGTACCTATATCGAAGTTGATTGTTGAAATGACACTTAATGTCAAACCAGTGCTTGCTTCTAGCCATTTAAAAGGCAACTGTACTTGACTGCTGACTTCAACAATTGGAATTTCAATAACCTAAAGTGGAACTTATTCTACTTTTAGTTTATTAAAAGCCTATAACTTGAATACTGTTTAAGATAGATAAACGACATTTCACATAAAAGTAAAAGATCTAATTTTATTTGCCTTCTATGTCAAATTTTGAGTAGATTTCGTTGAGCGGAAGTAGTAATTTAAGCTAATAATATTCCGCACTATTATAAATAGATTGTTTGGCGTTTACTTGGTACACATTTTTTTTTTCTACGAGATTCTATTTAAATAGTTTAAGTTACTAGAAATTGATTAAAAATCATGTCTCTATCCCGCGTTGCCATTCCCCGTAGTGTTATATAAGAATATTCGAGAAAGTTTATTCGAGATTTATTCATTAAACAGTTGATTTGTGCGTTAAATTAGAGATCTCTTATTTGATGTTGAAGACTAATTAAACATGTGATCAGTTGTGTTTATCTTATTTACAGCATTATTTCGTTTCACAAACGTTTCTGTAGATTCTCGTTATCGAACTAGTTATCGAACTGTAGATTTAAATTGTATGTTGAATCGCGATACTAAAATAGAAAAAATGATATATTTATTGTAGGAAGCAGGTAGTCAGACAATTTTGACACGATCATTCCCATGTGCTCGGATTCGAACTCCATACTGTTTTTATTAACGATTTTACTCGAACATTTTTACTAAATACTTAACTGTAGTTGATTTTTTGCGGATAATTTAAAACAATGAAAACGTATACATTAGTAAAGGGGTCGTCCATAAATGACGTCACACTCGTAGGAGGAGAGGGGGGTCCGTAATTTTGTGACGGTGTGTGATGAGGGGGAAGGGTGGGGGAAGGGGTTCAGATGGTGCGACGTCACACTTTTGCATTTAAAAAAGCAATGTTAGAAAATGAATTTTAGACGTTATTTAGACATTATTTCGCGTTTCAGAACTTAATGAATTGCAATAGGTATTGATTAAAAGACCCTTTTTTTTGACAGAGTTCAGACAAGGTTTTTGAAAAATATCGATGTTTTAAGAAAAATTCAACTTCAATTTTGAGGAGGGTTGTAGGCTGAGGTGTGATGTCGATTTCAGGGGGGGTTAGGGTTAGGGTTAGGGTTAGGGTCTGGCTTTTTGTGAAGATGTGTGACGGAGTGGAGGTGGGACGGGGAAGGTAAAAATCGTCAAAAAGTGTGACGTCATTTATAGATGACCCCAAAGGCGTTTAAATAAGAGAATAGAAGGAGTACAACACATTCAGTACAAAGATGTTTTATCTGACAGATGTTGAAGTGGGATAGGAACCAATATGGAGGACAGTATGTGATACATCCGGTCCCAGAGGACATCTGGAGACCACGTGTGGTCATCATGAACACGTTAGGGAACCGGGACCCGTTTGGCGATGACGTTGCGTGAGTATATTTTCTTTTAAAATGCACTAATAAAACAGAAATTGGATATGCAATTTTATTCTACTCACCCCAAAAAAAAACTTGAATTAACAAACACTCGCATCAATCTCATAGACAGTGCAAGTAGAATCTAATGTTTTCTTTTATAACAAAAACCCTACAAGGCAGATGAAGTAGAGTAAGTCATTTTATCTTACCTTAGCATATATATGTATTGTATAGCTGCTATACTTTTTGCAAGAATCACTTTAGGTAAGTATCAGTCATGAGTGGACATCAAACTCCAGCGCAGAAAGCAAACCAGCGAACTCGTGTTTAAAAGTGTGTAGCATTGACCAAGACCAAGACAGTTGTTTTTTTTTTTTTTTTAAATTTATCTCTTATTTAAATAATTTCACTTTCCCAGCCCCGTTTTTATCTTCGAGTCTGGTGAAGTATCATGGGTACCAGGAACTCTGTGGACAACTTCCTGTGAACTGGACCTGACGGACTACCCGTTTGACAGTCAGAGCTGTGCAGTCCAGGTGTGTTCTCACACGCTTTAAAACAGCCTTAAACAACCTATATTTTATATATTACTAGCTATTATCGGCTTGTCTTTGTATAAGCATCAGATTCAAACCATTAACAGAAAACCGCTTGTTGCTTACTTTCCATTGCCTAGTGAGTAACAACATAATACAAATAAATTATACAAACATAAAGTATCGAAATAGTATCATATAAAATTACATAGTTCAACCTACCCCCACCCGGTCAATAGCCCCAAGATAAATTACGTCCTCTTAGTTAACACCTTGTATATTTACCACACTACACGATATATAGTATACCAGTATATATCCCTTTGTTTCCACGAAGTCATCTAAAAAATCCCAACCATGTTCTTCTAACTGAAAAAGTAGAATAAGTTCCACTTATTACACATTTAATATAATACTAATATTTAAAATTTCGTCAACCTAGCTGTAACGGTTCTTAAGTTATCGTGTTCACAGACGGACACAACCAAACACATACACACAGACACACACACACACAGACATACAGACAAGATTGCAAAATTAAGTCTTTACGACTCACGGAGGTCTAAAACGTCGAAATTAGTGAAAATCTCGATTTCGATTTTTAGACGATTAGAATGCTTCTTCTATACTTTGTATACGAGAAAGTAAAAAGCAATTACAGTACATTTAATTACCCAAGGCAAATTTAGCCCTGTGAGTTGTTTCAGTGATAGTAACTCTCTCATAACCAACAAAAAATGAAAAAAAAACGCCTTTTACAACATAACATTACGTTTTAATGGCTAATACCATGTCTTTCTTACCTAAAATAACTAATTTAATCTTTTGTCAGCCATGGGTGAGTGTAGAATTTAATAAAATGTATATTTATGTTGCCTAATACTTACGTTATTTTAATAATACATCTATTCTTCAGTAAAATAGTGGCATTAACTTAAATCATCTTTTGATTCTTTGCTAATCGTTGTCTTAGGAATAAACTGATCATGTTAATTAACTAGTTCCTACTTATAGAAATGAAACCCGAAACAAACCACAAGGTAAAAACTGTATAATTTTATTGCAGATTGTAGCCATGACCCTATCGTCAGTAGAAATGTCGTTCTGGACCTATCCGGATAAAGTAGGTCTGAACTTTTTCACGACAAACGGAGAATGGGAGTATCTTTCATCAAGCGTGAGGACCACATTTATCAGCACAGGGTCTTTAAACATGTCCAGTGTCATAGTGAGTATTACACACACAGGCATTTATTATAGAAACACATATAAGGATGTCATTCTTCTTTAGACAACTGAATCACATGAGCATTTATGCTAGGAACTCATATAGGGATGACATTCTTCTTTAGACAAATGGATCGCATGAGCATTCATGCTAGAAGCTCATACAGGGATTTAATTCTTCATGATTTGATGTTATTAAAATATGGTGCGTTGAGAAAAATATGTAGAGCGCACAAATGCTGAACCGTAAAGTCCGTACTCGAGTCACTGAGCACACCCAGCTTTGATGGATACCCAGCTATTTTTTGAGTGACTGAGCGTAAACTAACTACACAATCACTCATATGCTGTGATCACAGAAACAGCTGGATTCTTTTGGATTTTTGAGCGTCCAATTCGCTAACTTTTTACGTATGTTATATATAGCTATAGAGTTTCGTCGTCACGAAGTGAGCGGGTAGATAGCTGATGGTTTCTAACTCGCAATTCCCAAGTAAATCCTCGGGTCCCTGACGCTCATTTGCTGGGGACAGCAGCTCATTAGAAGAAAAACCTCCGAAATTAAATAGGAGTGGAGATTCTCATGCGTGAGGATTTCGTTAGGGCAGCTTTTGCATCAAAAGGTGGTACCAAAAGAAATGCTAAGCATTCTTTTGGATTATACCAGAAAAGTTCGAGAGGGATCGTAATGTATAAGCAGCTAATGATCCCTTCATCTAAAGCCCTTGTACGCATCCTGAAGATTTCACTTCTCTGGATGCGTCCATTATCGCTCGGGGTAAAATGCAGCCATATTTTTGTTACATCTCAATTGGAAAAAAAACCCTGCTTTATACAGTTTATATAATCAATTATAAAACCAACGTATAATACGTTCTAAAAACGAACCAACATATAAAAAAATTAACACCTATATAATTCGTTGAATTTAGTTTCTTATAAGGACAATATACTGAAAATATGAATGAAAATACAAATTGTCTTTTAAGATACATTTTTATATGACTCTTTATATGCAATGAATATGACTTGACTCTATACTTTTCAGATAACGTTTAACATGAAGAGGAGACCCACCTTTCTCCTCATCAACATTATCCTCCCTGTCGTGTTTCTCTCTTTCCTCAATCTGCTCGTCTTCGTCATTCCAGTGGAATCTGGGGACAAAATTGGCTATGGTGAGTTGTCGCATTTTATAGATATCTGTATAGATAGAGGTATTTGTTTGGGTTATGTCTCTTAGTTGTGGGTAGCACAGCTGTGTAATCAAAAGCATAATCGAATAACTGAACAAAATACAGAATAAAGATAAAACTCGAATAAATCATGCACTACACGAATGTCAAAATCACACACGCTGTAGGTTTATTTGTAATTTACCTTGCTTTTATTTCGGTAAATCCTGCGAAACTGCTCATTCCAAGCTGTTCTCGTAACATCCTGTCTCTTGGGCCCACCAGCTGCATGGAGAGAGAGGGGGTCTGAAAAATGGATATCTTATGGCTCTTTTCAACGTATGGACCAGGCTTTATGCTTGAATTTCCAATGAGCAGTTATTCAATTGTCTATTAGACTATAAATATATATATATATATATATATATATATATATATATATATATATATATATATATATATATATATATATATATATATATAATACATATCTTGATTTTAAAAATGTCAATGATTTTTGGTCTTTTTTTGACCTCCAGGTATCACAGTGTTGTTGTCCCTCTCTGTCTACATGAGCATCGTCAGCTCTCTACTGCCCAGCTCCTCACTGACCACACCAAAGCTGACCCTCTACCTCTTCATCCTCCTCATCATCTCCATGCTCACCGTTATCGACAGCATCATCATCGTCTTCCTTAACAACCTAGAAGAAGTAAGTACACTTTTTAAACGTTTTTGATAGGACATAATATACATTGAAGAAAGGATACTATTCTAAGAACATTTTTAAAAAGGAGATATCGGTAAAATACCTACAATTATATAAATAACTTACTAGCTATGAAAGAAATTATTAGCTAGACCAAAACACTGTCAAAGCAAATACAACACAAGCAATAGAATTCGTTACTAGAAAATACAATTCAATATTTGTAATCCATTATTTAAGACGTGTTTTTTTTCAATTTAGTAGTGACAATTTATAATGAAAAGCCACTTTTATTCTGCAATTACATAACAACATTCATTGTATATGCCTACTTACTTTATTCTTTTTAAAATTAAATATCCGGACTTTTTGTTTTTGAATTGTAAAATTTTCATTTAAGTAAAATAACATTTTCTTTTAACTTTTTGTTTTATGAAGCTCATTTGTGTTTGAAAAAAAAAATATATATATTTATATATAAATAAATATTTTACATTTTTATTGGCCAACAAAAGCTAAACTACTTTTAATAAAATATTAAATATTAAAATCTCTTATTAACAAATTAATATTTCAGAGAGAGGTTATACATCTCAAGGCCCAAGATAATTTTAAATCAGCTTTCAACAAAATCACTAACCTCCGCAAGGCTGTCGCTCCCATGTCAACCACGTCTAGAAATAAAATCCACGTCCAACCGCAAGGGAAGCAATCCATGTTAAAAGTCACTGAAGTGATGTCATACAATGATGAATCACCGCCGTATTGTTCCACGGAGAAATCAGCCAATCAGGATGAAGAGCGGGAGACACCTCGCGTAAACAAGTACAAGATAATAGGCAAACACATAGACGCCATCTCGTTTGTAGTGTTCTTTGTCATCTGGATCTCTGTGACTCTGGGATTCTTGTTCAACATCGCTTTTTAGAGTCACAAAAATACATCATCATTGACTTGATTTATGTGACTCTTTGTTTCCTGCTCAACATTCTAGACTCACAAAAACATCAACTTTTGATCTTTGTGATTCTTGGCCAATTGCTTAATAGCGCTTTTTAGAATCATTTGCGTTTTATATTAAAAATTTTAGAATAAAGTAACACAATTTCTTGCGAAAATTAATTTAGGAACGATTTTTTTATTTGCACTTAACAGAAGACTCTAAAAGTTTCAGCAAAGACAATGATAAGTAACTGACATCATACTATGGGTTGCTTTACATTATTGTTGTGTATTGATGGGGTCTAGGATAGCGGGTTTGATCATTTTTGTCAGGTTTATCTCAGGGTGGGGAAGGAGAGACGATTCGTCGACCGTCCCCCCATCCCCCCCCCCTTGGACGTAACAAAAAACAATGTTTTAATTTATTTAGAAAAATATATTTTAACCATTGCCCAACCCCTCCCCCTGATCGGATTAAACAGAAAGAAATGGTTGAGGCCCTATGTTCCATAATGAGCAAAGAGGACTAAGTCAAGTCAACCACCCGCTCCCCTAAAAGTTTTAATTGCCCCCCTCCTCCATCCAAAAAAAAATATTAAAAAATGCAAGTATCCTCCACAAAGAATACATTTCTGAAAAAAAACCTGGGTTGGATAGAGGTGTGTTAGTCTGCAGAATAAAAGTCGAGGGGTAGTGTGGGGTGGGGGGGGGGGGGGGGGGCATTATATAAAATAACTGACTTTAAAACACAAACCAACGGATGCGTTTTACATGTGTATCCCTATCGCAACTCCCCCCCCCCCCCCACACACACACACCACCACCACCACTACCCTTGTACATATGGCATGTTCTGCAATCTTCATCATAACAAGGGGCAGCAGTTGTTTTACTTTTGTTGTTTGTGACTTTTATCCTAAATAGATTTCTGTCTCCAGCGAACAAGCCTTATTTTCCCTGTTATCGTAAGTAATTATCAAATTGTTTATTTAATACTAGACACACATACAACCATAGAGATCTCGTTCAGTTGTTAGAGAATGTCATATCGTTTATTCAATACTTGACAAACATACCACGATAAAGAACAAATTTCGTAGTTGCTGATTATCAAATCGTTTACTCAATACTTAACAAACATACCACGATAAAGAACAAATTTCGAAGTTGCTGGTTTATTCAATACATAAAATTATTCAAGACATGAAATGGCTTCGTACAGACGTGTTACAAAATGTATTTTAATTTTATTTATTTCATTACTTATTTATGCTCGTGTTTGCGGTCAGACCCACAACGATACCATGACGATTTTTAATGATCTTTTAGATACTTCAGAATACAACTCTAAGATACAACCAATTCTTGATCAGAAGTCGAAAATATAGGTACAGCATCGTTTTAGCTGCTGTTAATTGTAGAGTTGAATGACGTCAAAGTTTTACCTGTAACGGTTTTCCGGCATTTCTCTGGCAGGATGAGATAATTCACAATTGTTACACATAAATTGAGTGACAATTTTTACACCTGAGTTAAGCGACAATCGTTACACCTTAGGCCAACTTAACGACAGCATTAAAACAAAACAATAATTCTATTATACAGAACGAAAAAACACAAAAGTAAATGTGTCTATTTTCTGGAGCATTTTAGAAATAAAAAGATTATCCAAAATGGTAGAACTCCATCCAACACTACAACAGTACAGTATTTTTTTTTTTTTTTAGTTAACATTTTCTTTGCAGAACGTAAAGTGCTTTAATTAAACGTAAAGAGCTTTGATTATTATTTGTAACAATTCCTTCACAGAAGGTATGGGTTTGATAACTATTCACAAAAATCTAAACAAAGGGCGCAACGTTCTGAAAGGTGTTGGCCTACTGCTGTAGCTAAACACCCTCAACTAATCCCCCTTCAATAAAGACACATCCAGAGATCAAATTGAGGCTAATGAATCAAAAACGAACATATTGCTATGTACAGACCTACCCTAGCGTTCGACTATTAGATTTTTGAATAAGCTTCTAAATTTAGATTACAGATACCAGTCATTGAAAAGCAAGGGAGTAAATAACCCTCCATGTTAGTTTTGCTTTCGCTCGCCACAAAGACAGATGGTGTTGTGAACGCGGATTAGCGTACACTATCACCCAATCGTGGTCACAGCTTAAATATGTACACTCACATTTTGAAGTGTGGTTTAAGTTTATTGGTGATTTGTTTCTTCTCACACGTTGAGTGCCAGACTTACAATGAGACCATGGATATTTTTAACGACGTACTGAACAGTGCCAGGTATAACCCAAAGGTCAGACCGCTCTGGAACCAAACAAATACGATGTGCGTTGATGTGACGTTTGAGCTGGTATCTATCGTAGAGTTGGATGACGTTCAGCAGAGTTTTACCTGTAACTGCTTTGTGGGATTTGATTGGGTAGATGAGGCGAGTTACTTTTCTACTAACCTTAACCTTAACCTTAACCTTAACCTTAACCTTAACCTTAACCTTAACCTTAACCTTAACCTTAACCTTAACCTTAACCTTAACCTTAACCTTAACCTTAACCTTAACCTTAACCTTAACCTTAACCTTAACCTTAACCTTAACCTTAACCTTAACCTTAACCTTAACCTTAACCTTAACCTTAACCTTAACCTTAACCTTAACCTTAACCTTAACCTTAACCTTAACCTTAACCTTAACCTTAACCTTAACCGTAACCGTAACCGTAACCGTAACCGTAACCTTAACCTTAACCTTAACCTTAACCTTAACCTTAAGCTTGACTTTGACCTTGGCCTTGACCTTGACCTTGACCTTGACCTTGACCTTAACATTTAACCTTAACCATCTAACTGCACTTATAATTGACAGATTCGGGTCATAGTTAGTACGTGGGTCAAGACATAAAGACAATGCAACATGACATTAAATTTGACTTAATAGGTTGCATGATTAATTTCTTTTTACGAATTAATAAATATTTTAACAAAATTAGTCGGCAATCTTCTTCAACTATTCTGCACCATTATACATGCGTTATCACGTTCATTAGGTGCGCAATGGTTTTTAGTCATGCAATTTTTTTTTTAAAATGTCAAATACTGAAAAAAAAATTCATATAAAACGTTTTAATAACAAGCTTGTATGTAAAAATGCACTAAAAAGAAGAAAATAAATAGAATGTCTTAACATCTCTAATAATAGTTTCGCTGTCTGTGTATCTATCTATTTATCTATCTATCTGTCTGACAAGAACGCTCTAGAGAAAACACAAGCAAATTAAAAACATGCATAGTAATTCGAAAAACGAAATATGACGTCCTCACATTTAGCATAGAGTAGAAAAAAATCTCAAGCCGGAGAGTGCACACAGTAATATGACGTCATTGATTCTCGAGTAAACATTGAATAAAAAGGCAATTTTGTCTAATCTAAATGGTTTGCGTGAAGAGTTTCTTTCATACAATTCTTCGGGTAGGGGCGAAGCGTAAGAACGTCTGAGCCCCCCCCCCCCCCTCCCCAACTCAAAAGAAATTTCTTCATCGATACTCTATAATAAAATTACCGCCTAATTAATGTGATTATCTAAAAAGTGGTTTTCTTGCAATTTCTTTAATGCAATTCTTCGGGTAGTGGCTAAGCGCGACACCAGTGTTTCTTTCAGACTTTTTCCTCCCTGGAGGGGGGACTTTTTCTAATCTAAAAAGTGTTTAGTGTGCAGTTTTTTTTTCAAGCATCTCTTCCGGTAGGGGCGAAGCCCCGCCCAGATTCTTCCTTTAGTTTGTATGATCTACAAATGCGACCAGTGTTTCTTTCAGACTTCCCCCCCTTCGGAGAGAGGTGGGGGTACTTGAAATTTTCGGGGGCGGGGGTAGAATTTTCTGGGAGGGGGCGGACACTGGAAAAAGTATATAATTATATTTTGTTGAATGGGACGGTAGACATGTTTTGGAGTGTGTCTGTGGGGGGGGGGGGGGGGGGGGGAGGGGGGCGAAGCCACCTCCTTCCAAGTAGAGTTGCCTGAAAGAAACTCTTAATGCGACTTTTGTCATGAATGAGATTAGGTGCATGTTTTAGGGATATGCCTATGACTATATTTTGAATAAATTAAAGTACCGAGAAAATAGACAGCACTGTCAACCTAGCGCCCGTTGTATCCTTCCTCATTTTCTCGTATATAATAATACGCTACTATTTATATAACTATAAAGAAAGCGTGGGTCGATTCCAATAAGTATCCAATAGATAATATAGTGACTCTTTTCTTTATACTAAATAAATAGTAGTGTATTATTATATATTTTTAGGAATTTTATTTATTAAAACATCTTTTTTAAGAATTAAAAAAAAAAAATTTTAAATATTGTTTATATATAGTAATATTTACACCTTTTGTAATAACTAATTTAGTATCTAATAAGAGTTTCTAACATTTTCTTCAAAGACAATTTTGTCTGGAAATGGCTTTATTAAAAAACGCTCCAAATCAAAATACAAAATTTGCAACAAACCCAAGAACAAAAAAAAAACTGCATTGTGAACGAAATAAATGCTTAAAATAACGATAATATTTAGATGATAGAATGGGAGAAGGACGATTACGGAGGTCAAGAACTAATACATCCGGTCCCAGAGGACATCTGGAGACCACGTGTGGTCATCATGAACACGTTAGGGGACCGGGACCCGTTTGCTGACGACATAGCGTGAGTAGTTTTCCCTATTCTACTGAGAAACTGTAAGAAGGGACGGGACAGGTGGAATAAAAAGAAGTAGTTTATCATCTTTAAATAACTTTATAACAATAAATTCAAATTCATTAACAGATGATGATATGTATTGTATTTTCATGGTGAAATATATTTTTAAAACAATTTAAGTTAAATCTCCCCCCCCCCCTTTTTTTTGCAATTTTGTTAAAATATATCGCCGCCCGCACCCCCCCCCCCCCTCCCTCAGACCCGTGTATGTCTACAGCGATGGTTCAGTATCCTTGGTACCTGGGACACTGTTGACAACTTCCTGTAAACTTGACCTGACGGACTACCCGTTTGACCAGCAGAGCTGTACAGTCGAGGTATTTGTTTACTAAACAATACAACGTCCTTCAGCAATCAAATATTTGTTCTCAACCTTTTTATTTCGAACCAAAAATGACACATTGTTTATATTGGTATTTCGTAAAAAAAATTGCTAAAACATTCTGGCATCTGGTAATGTGTGTTTCTAGGTTAAAATCTTACCTTTCTGGATACGGTCTTTGATATTAAGTTTGAGCTTACGATATCGTTTTATTTAGCAAAGATAACACAATAAAAAAATTAACATATGCATCTTAAATAATTTAATAATACAATTAGACATTATTTGTACATAAGTATATTGAGGCAGCGAATATCTTTACTATGCTGGTAGTATAATTGAAATGCTATACCTGTAATTGTTTTAAAGTGTACGTCAAAATATTCTTACAGATTGTGGCTATGACCCTCACGACAAAAGAAATGTCGTTTACGGCCTCTGTTGACAAAGCTGGCGTCTTATTTTTTACGACCAACGGCGAGTGGGATTACCTGGGCTCAAACGTTACAGCTTCCTATATTGACACGGTGTTTTGGAACTTGTCTTCTGTTGATGTAGGTTTTAGATAATATTAGATAACTATCCTCTAATTGAAACCTTATTTTAAATATCGTCTTATTCGGTGTGAATAATACTCTTTAGAACTAGCGATCCATTCGGCTGAAGAGGTACTATGCCCAGCTGCCTTTACTTTTAGTAAAGTTAGTTAGGCACCTATCAGAGATGGACTCTTGTTACGTTCATCTGACTTGAACCCAGATTCGAACTCGAGACATTTGGGTTCGCAGTTCTATTTATATAGTTGTTGCTAAACTGAAAAATCTAGAGTTCGAACCTCGGGCAGATGAGGCTTGTTAGCTGGAGACAGCCACTTTTCTAGGGGAGACAACTCCAAAATCAAACAACTGCTGCCTTGTAGTTTGTTCTTGGTTGGACAAATGTTATGGAAGCAAATCCAAAAAGAAAAGCAGGCTGAAATCGGAGGCAATGGCCTCAATTGCTCATAACCAGTTGGCACGTGTACTTAATTTTGTTGGAGGGGATCCCTTCCAACACTAAAATTAAGAACGAAGAAGAAGAATACTGATATTGTTTTGAACGTGTTATTGAAAATTAACTTTTAAATTTGGACGAGATATTAAACTTCGCAACAGTAAAAGTGCAAAAACTCAACTTTACCCTTTCAGGTTGATAAATATGTCACGTTGATATTTTGTTTGGCCTGTTTTAGTTGCGTGTGAAGTTTCGATCTCATTATAATAAGTTTAATGTAGTCAAATCCATTCATTCCTAGATGTCAATGTAATGTCCTTTACCTTTGGTTCAGTTGTGTGGAGAGGGTCTGTGCTCTTACCGCCCAGGCTTTGTGCATGGAATTCCAATGTGTAATTATCAAATGGTCTATTAGACTATGGAGCCATATTATTATACTATACCGATTCTATTTAACGTGGTGATAGCTTTTACAACACCGTTTTCATATAAGGTTTTTCTTGTGATAGCTTTTACTTAATTTTTTTCAGATAAAGTTTTTCTTGAAGAGAAGACCCACTTTTCTCCTCATCAACATTATCCTCCCTGTCGTGTTTCTCTCTTTCCTCAATCTGCTTGTCTTCATCATTCCAGTGGAATCAGGGGACAAAATCAGCTATGGTGAGTTGTATAAATTTGTATGGTTCTAAATCTGGATTCACTCCAAACCCAGGGGTTAAGTGAGTCAGTCTCAAGGGTTCGATGATTGCGCATTTAAAACTGATGGTGTTCGGCATCTCCAAAAAGGTTAGGATCCAATAAACCAGATGCATCATATTAATACTAACTTGTTCTTGGTAATATCTCGGTATTTAAAGAAAATTTGATATTTCCTGATGTTTTATTAAACGTATATTAAAATATGTTTTAAAAAGTAGCTGTAGTACACAACGCAAATAACGATAGTATATTACTTACCGCTACCTTAAAATGTTCTGCAAAACATTCACATTTTAACAACAGCAATAATGTTGTAATACCAAGTTTAGTCACAGACTCATAATATATGTATCAAAAAGATCTGTTGTGTCAACGGGATCCGAACCCCAAGTTAATTGTGCTTTATTTGTGATACATCCTGATTAGAAAAGCAAGTAAGTTATCACCTTTGTTTGATCAAAAGATTAATTGATACAACATAAGAAAGTTATTCGATAATTAAAACATACAACAAATAAATATCAAGATCACACACTAAGGTATTTGAGTTTTATGTTTGATATAGATTGATATGAAAAAGTCTGATTCTGTTTGACTTGCAGGTATCACAGTGCTTCTGGCACTGTCTGTCTACATGAGCATCGTAAGCTCTCTACTGCCCAGCTCCTCACTGACCACACCAAAGCTGACCCTCTACCTCTTTATCCTCCTCATTATCTCCATGCTCACTGTTATCGACAGCATCGTCATTGTCGTACTAGACAATTTAGAGGAGGTATATAGAGTATTTATCAAACTGTTTTTATGATACAACGTGCAGTAATATTTCATCATTTAGATCGTTATACTGTTCATGGCATGAAAATAGTAAAACAGTTAATACCTATTAAATTGCCTCCAAAATGCAGTAATTAATGTTTTAATTTTAAATATTGTTTACACAATTTTTTTTTAAATATTAGGCGTAAAAATATAAATTACGAATTAAACATCAAACATTTTTTTCATGACTCTGGATTCATTATTTCAGAAAGAGCTCGTCCGTCTTAAGGCGCAAGATGAATTTAGATCAGCTTTTAACGAAGTCAAAATCTTACAAAGGGACATTACTCCAGGTTCAAAGATGACAATGGAAAAAATCAATGTCCTACCAAAAGGGAAGCAATCTCTGGCAAACGTCGCGGAAGTGATGTCATTCAATGATGACGTACCGTCGTCTCATTCCCCCACGGAGAAATCAGCCGATGAAGAAAAATATCATGCGACACCACGCAGAAACAAGTACAAGATGATAGGCAAACACATAGACGCCATCTCGTTCGTTGTGTTTTTTGTTATCTGGATCTCAGTGACTCTGGGCTTCTTGTTTGACATCGCTTTCTAGAGTCACAAAAATATCAACTTTTTGATCTATCTGACTCTTGGCAACCTTTGTTAGTGTTTTAAATTAAGATACCACAATTTTAAATGCAACACTACCATTATTAATTTTGCTTTTTATATCAAGGTATTATGCGTTTTGTTGCGTATTATTTTGTGTGGAAACAAACTGCTAATTTATTCACTTATTTTCGGATAAGATTTTATTATGAAAATATATATTACAATTATGGTATTAGTAATCTTGCTTTATTTTTTAGTATACTTTGATGATATTGGCTTGTATCGACAATAGTGGGATAGTGGAAACTGGGTACGAGTGTCGAGAAAAGAAACATTGGGCTAAATCTTTTTCTCTTTCATGCTTATCTCAGGGTAGGGGGAAGGGGAGCAAATTCGTCTACCCCCCTTCCCCTCCCCGCGACTTTATAAAAAATATATATAAATTTGATTTAAAACCCCACCCTTTCTTCCCTGAAAGTTTCAACTGCGCCCCCCCCCCCTATAAATAGGAAAAATATAACTCGAGTTCCCTCCTCAGAGACAAAATGTTTTGAAAGTAACCCAGGGTTGGATAGAGATTTGCAAGTCTGAGGAATGTAGGCGGGAGAAGACATAATTTTTGATAACCTTTCAACAGCCTTAAACACACACAAAAATGGGTTCGTTTTAAATGTGTATCACTACCACAACTATTCACATAATCATAGTTGTCAAGTAAGATTCGTGTACCGTTTTATGTGTATGTTACTATACGTGGTATTTCATTTAGAAACGTTACATTCTACACCAACACACATAGTTTTTAGACGCGATTCTCGGTACTTTATTTCACACCAGTTATGTTTTTAGGTTTTTGATAGATAGTTGAAAATACAAGTGGACTAAGTACAGCTTCAACTTATTAGAATTTAGTTGACATTGCTGGTTGCTGTCTAGACAGTAAAAAACGGTAGCACGAACCCACCCGCGTCTAAAAATAAATATGTATTCACGGGAATAAACTTTAGCCGTAAAATTTAAAAAAAATTGTATAATTACAAATGGCTGCACTCTTTTGACCTCGTTCTGCTCTAGTTATGCCATGGCATAACATAATTTTACTACTGCAACATGCTTGTTGGTTTTGGGAACTAGAATATCACATTTTTTAGCTTTGCACAAAGTCTCAAATTCGACATAGCACCTGTGTTTTAATGGACTGAAATAAAGCAATAAGAAGGATTAAAATGTAAAGAAAAACAATTAATTTAAATATATTTTCTATGATTCCCTTGTATTAAGAAAACACTGTACACGATTGACATGACATTAGAAGTGCTTACGACAAATATTAAGGATCTTCTAGCCAGACACCATCTGAAATAAGGAGTTAAAAAGTGGAACACTCATTCAAGCATCAGCAATAGTAGTAATTAGACATAGAAAATGGAGATGGTAGGACCATATTTATAAAATGAGAGCAAAACTCTTAAATTGGACGGTTCACAGATTGACACCAGATGACAGGAGAAAACGAGGGCGGCCAAAAAAACAAAACATAAAGAAGATCAATGGACAATCAGTTGGAAGCAAGAGGTTATAGCGCTCATTTGTTGGTGCCTCGTGTGCCAATGGGAATGGAGAGGTGATAAAGATAAAAGATTTAAGAAAAAAAAATGGTTTAAATCTTGCTAATCACAACTTTGGTGTGACAAAAATAATTATTTCAGTGTCGACTCGTGTACTCAACAGCCAACAAAAGATGCACAAAAATAAAATATAGCAGGGGATTTATTGTTACATGTTAAAATAAGAGTTGAATAAAATATGATACTGGCTGCTTCATTACGTGATAAAGATGACGGATTTTTTTTTAAAATTGGTTTAAAACCATCCCAACTCGGCTAGCCAATTTAAATGTTTTGTTTTCTGCATTGTAAATTTAGTAGAACTTGGAAAATTTTAATACTTTGATATGATTTGTATTTTACTTGAAAACAATAAACCATTAAGGACACAATAAAGTTCTAGTATATCACCAGTGTGCGTGACATCATTAATTAACAAGATCAAATTAACGACAGCTTTAGAACAACACAAGAGCTCAATTTACAGCTTAAAAACACCATGGTAAATGTGTCTATTTTCTGGAGCGTTTAAGAAATAAAAAGACAATCCAAAATGGTAGACCTCAACCAAAAACTGTAAAGTAAGCTATTGTTTTAAAAAATGGCTTAACATTAAAATTTTCTATACAGAACGTGTTTTGATTATTATTAGTAACATTTTCTTCACAGAAGGTATATGTTTTAAGTAATACTTACAGAATTCTCTGAAAATAAAGGGCACAACCTTCTGAAAGGTGTTGGCCTACTGATGGAGCTTAACCCTTCATTTAGCTCCCCTTTCAAATAGACACATCTAGAGCTCCCATCGAGTATGAATTGATTAAAACGAACCTATTGCTTTGTACAGAGCAACACTATCGACAGACTATTAGAATTTTGAATAAGCTTCTAAATTTAGATTAGGGATTCAAGCAGCTGAAAAGCAAGGGAGTTAAATAAAACTCCATGTTGGTTTCGCTTTCGCTCGTCCCCAAGATAGATAGTGTTGAGAACGCGGATTAGCGTATATAATCACCATATCGTGATCATAGTATAAATATGTACACTCACATTTTGAAGTGTGGTGCAAGTTTATTGGTGGTTTGTTTCTTTTCACACGTTGAGTGCCAGACTTACAATGAGACCATGGATATTTTTAACGACGTGCTGAACAGTGCAAGGTATAACCCAAAGGTCAGCCCGCGGTGGAACCAAACAGCCACGCTGTACGTGAATGTGACGTTTGAGCTGGTGTCTATCGTTGAGTTGGATGATGTCCAGCAGAGTTTTACCTGTAACGGCTTTCTGGGATTTGAGTGGATAGATGAGGTGAGTTACCTATCAACTATCCCTATCCCTATCCCTATCCCTATCCCTATCCCTATCCCTATCCCTATCCCTATCCCTATCCCTATCCCTATCCCTATCCCTATCCCTATCCCTATCCTTATCCCTATCCCTATCCCTATCCCTATCCCTATCCCTATCCCTATCCCTATCCCTAGCCCTAGCCCTAGCCCTAGCCCTAGCCCTAGCCCTAGCCCAAGCCCTAGCCCTAGCCCTAGCCCTAGCCCTAGCCCTAGCCCTAGCCCTAGCCCTAGCCCTAGCCCTAGCCCTAGCCCTAGCCCTAGCCCTAGCCCTAGCCCTGGCCCTAGCCCTAGCCCTAGCCCTAGCCCTAGGCCTAGCCCTAGCCCAAGCCCTAGCCCTAGCCCTAGCCCTAGCCCTAGCCCTAGCCCTAGCCCTAGCCCTAGCCCTAGCCCTAGCCCTATCCCTATCCCTATCCTTATCCCTATCCCTATCCCTATCCCTATCCCTAGCCCTAGCCCTAGCCCTAGCCCTAGCCCTAGCCCTAGCCCAAGCCCTAGCCCTAGCCCTAGCCCTAGCCCTAGCCCTAGCCCTAGCCCTAGCCCTAGCCCTAGCCCTAGCCCTAGCCCTAGCCCTAGCCCTAGCCCTAGCCCTAGCCCTAGCCCTAGCCCTAGCCCTGGCCCTAGCCCTAGCCCTAGCCCTAGCCCTAGGCCTAGCCCTAGCCCAAGCCCTAGCCCTAGCCCTAGCCCTAGCCCTAGCCCTAGCCCTAGCCCTATCCCTATCCCTATCCCTATCCCTATCCCTATCCTTATCCCTATCCCTATCCCTATCCCTATCCCTATCCCTAGCCCTAGCCCTAGCCCTAGCCCTAGCCCTAGCCCTAGCCCTAGCCCTAGCCCTAGCCCTAGCCCTAGCCCTAGCCCTAGCCCTAGCCCTAGCCCTAGCCCTAGCCCTAGCCCTAGCCCTAGCCCTAGCCCTAGCCCTAGCCCTAGCCCTAGCCCTAGCCCTAGCCCTAGCCCTAGCCCTAGCCCTAGCCCTAGCCCTAGCCCTAGCCCTAGCCCTAGCCCTAGCCCTAGCCCTAGCCCTAGCCCTAGCCCTAGCCCTAGCCCTAGCCCTAGCCCTAGCCCTAGCCCTAGCCCTAGCCCTAGCCCTATCCCTAGCCCTAGCCCTAGCCCTAGCCCTAGCCCTAGCCCTAGCCCTAGCCCTAGCCCTAGCCCTAGCCTTAGCCCTAGCCCTAGCCCTAGCCCTAGCCCTAGCCCTAGCCCTAGCCCTAGCCCTAGCCCTAGCCCTAGCCCTAGCCCTAGCCCTAGCCCTAGCCCTAGGCCTAGCCCTAGCCCTAGGCCTAGCCCTAGCCCTAGCCCTAGCCCTAGCCCTAGCCCTAGCCCTAGCCCTAGCCCTAGCCCTAGCCCTAGCCCTAGCCCTAGCCCTAGCCCTAGCCCTAGCCCTAGCCTTAGCCCTAGCCCTAGCCCTAGCCCTAGCCCTAGCCCTAGCCCTAGCCCTAGCCCTAGCCCTAGCCCTAGCCCTAGCCCTAGCCCTAGCCCTAGCCCTAGCCCTAGCCCTAGCCCTAGCCCTAGGCCTAGCCCTAGCCCTAGCCCTAGCCCTAGCCCTAGCCCTAGCCCTAGCCCTAGCCCTAGCCCTAGCCCTAGCCCTAGCCCTAGCCCTAGCCCTAGCCCTAGCCCTAGCCCTAGCCCTAGCCCTAGCCCTAGCCCTAGCCCTAGCTCAGACTTAGCCCTAGCCCTAGCCCTACTTATGTCCATGTTAATGCCCATACCTACATTCCGAAAGATCAATGAAACGTATGTTTTAATATTTAAATATTAAAGTATAATAAATAAAATAAATGTTTATTAAAATTATTTCTTTATTATTAAATATGTGTTAAAAAAAGTTAATTTCATAAAAGAGTATTAATAATAAAATCCGTATAAAACAACTATACTAATAAGTTCTTAAATGCACGGAAAATAATTAATTAATTAAAGAAAACTTGTTATTTTAAAATACAAACACTGGATAGTAAAAAAAAAATATTAGATCTTACGAGCGACCATTACTTGTATAAAAAAAAACAAGTTTCATTTACTTTATTATTTATTTTGAATTCAGTGCCAAAAAAACAATCTATTATTTTTTTTTTTTTTTTATCATTTTTATTAATACCTCATACGAAGAAATATGTTTGCTGTAACAAAAAAACAATAAAAAGCTTGCATTCTCTAGAAGACATTATTTACCCCTTCTTTGCGCTTTGAAAAATAACTAGTGACAAACAATTCACAGTTTTAATATTGCTTATATATAGTTATATGTACACGTTTTGCAATAACTAATTTAGTATCTAATAAGAGGTTCTTACATTGTAATCAAAGACGAATGTGTCTGGAAATCGCAGTGTTAAAATTGGTCTAATTTGAGTTACACAATTCGCAACAAACACAAGAACAAACAAAAATAAACATACATCGTGAACAAAATAAAATCTTGAAATAACGATAATATTTAGATGATAGAATGGGAGAAGGACGATTACGGAGGTCAGGACCTAATACATCCGGTCCCAGAGGACATCTGGATACCACGTGTGGTCATCATGAACACGTTAGGGGACCGGGACCCGTTTGGAGACGACGTAGCGTGAGTATTTCTCTCTTCCACTGAGAAACTGTAGGAAGGAACGGGGCAGGTAGAATAAAAAGAAGTAGTTTAGTATCTTTAAATAATTTTATAACAATAAATTCAAATTCATCAACAGACGATGATATATATTATATTTTTATGGTGAAATATATTTTAAAAATCAATTTAAGTTAAATACCCCCCCCCCTTGCGTTTGCGTTAAAATATCTACCCCCCCCCCCCCCCCCCCCACAGACCCGTGTATGTCTACAGCGATGGTTCAGTATCCTGGGTACCTGGATCACTGTTGACAACTTCCTGTAAACTGGACCTGACAGACTACCCGTTTGACCATCAGATCTGCACAGTGCAGGTAATTGTTTACTGAACAATACAACGTCGTTCAGCATTCAATTAATTTTTCTCCAAGTTTTTTTAACCTAAAATGATACATTGTTTATATAGGTATTTCATAAAACAAATGCTAATAAATTTAGGCAACTAGTGATGTTAGTTTCTAGGTCGAAATCTTAATTTTGTGGAGGTGTTTGCTATTAATAATGAGTTTACGATATCGTTTCATTGAGCAAAGAGAAAAAAGAAAAATATGCATCTTAAATGATTTAATAATACAAATAGACATTATTTTACATCTGTCGTTTCTGTGAAAGGAAAATAGTTCTCAGGGCATATGATTTCATACAATATATCACGGACAAAATGCCTCAGGACAAAATATATCAAGACAAATTATACCGTGGACAAATGATCTCAGATAAAATATCTCACACAAAATATCTCAAACGAAAATATTTAATATATTTAAGACGATTTTAGTCGATGTTAACACTTTTTTTAATTTGTCAGGTGAATTTAATTTGTTTTTTATACACATGATTGTTATGTGTCATTATTAAGTTACATTAGAATATAATACAATTGTCTAGATAGTCCTGATATCTTTTGTCCTAAGATTGTTTGTCCTTGGTATATGTTGTCTGGGATATTTTGTATGAGATCACTTGTCATGGAACCTTTATGCAGGTAATATAATTAAAATGATATATCTGTAATTGTTTTAAAGAGCATCTATATATATAATTCTCTTCTGGGAGCCGTTAAAAAACAAGCTGCAAGCGCGCCTTACAGTCCCCTCTCTTCCTCTCTATCGCTACCACCCCCACCCCCCACCCCCTCACATGGTCTGGTGAGTTGTGGTTCACGCTGTTTACATTTTACAATCATAGATACGGGTTTGGTGACGGCTGTTAGGGGCAGATAATTTAGTTTGAAACGATTTTAAACTTAGAGGAGGTAACTAAGAGGAGGCTGCTTTCATGTGGGGGGGGGGGTTTAGTGTTTTTAAGCAAATATTTTCAGTGGAAGCATTGGTACTGTCGAATTCACAAACTATGAATTGCTGAAAAGTAGAAAATAAAGCAACTAAATAGCGGCGTATGATACGCCGCGGGTCGGCTCGTATCAAAATATTCTTACAGATTGTGGCTATGACCCTCACGACAAAGGAAATGACGTTTACGGCCTCTGTTGACAAAGCTGGGTTGTTATTTTTTACGAGCAACGGCGAGTGGGATTACCTGGGCTCAAACGTTACAGCTTCCCAAATAGAAACAGGATTTTGGAACTTTTCCTCCGTTAATGTAAGTGTAAGACACTGTTACGTACTTATCCTCTTATAAACACTACACTATTTGAAACTTAAAAAGCATCCTCTACATCAGTTTAAAAATCCTATTTAGACCCCGCGATCCAAGTGGAGTTGATGCCACACTTTCACTTTGTATAATATAATGCTTAAAGTTTAAAATGAACTTTTAAATTTGTGTACTTCTTTTGGTGCCTTCTTAGTGTCGGCGCCATAGCCCGCCCTCCCTTAGCTACGCAACTGAATTGGGCAGATAAAGTAGAGTTAATATGTTTTTTGACCTCGGCATATGAAGAGGTGATGTGGTAAGCACTATGCCAAGCCGCTTTTACTTTTAGCAAAATTAGTTAGGTAACTATCAGAGCTGGATCGACTTATGAAAGTTCCACTGACTTGAACCGGATTCGAACTCGAGACTTTCGGGTTAGCGGTATAGATCTCTAACGCTAGGCCAAGCCGTCCCATCTATATCAATGTAATCACTGACATTGTTTTTAAAAATTGACTTTTAACGTTGGACAAGAAATTAAACTGTGCTACAGTCTATGTGCAAGAACTCAACAGGTTTCAGGTTTATAAATATGTCACATTCGTATTTTTGTTTGCGTTTTTTATCCCATTTTAATAAGTATAATGTACTGTTTCTTAGCTATACAAATCTTTTGGGTTTATCAGCTGTGTGGAGAGAGAGGTTCTGCAACATGTTTGCAGTCATTGTGCATGGATTTCCAATGCGTAATCATCCAGTGATCTATTAGACTATGGAGCCATATTATTATACTAGACCAATTGTATTTACCGTGGTGATATCTTTTACAATATATTTTTCAGATACAATTTTTCGTAAAGAGGAGACCCACCTTTCTCCTCATCAACATCATCCTCCCTGTCGTGTTTCTCTCTTTCCTCAATCTGCTCGTCTTCGTCATCCCAGTGGAGTCTGGGGACAAAATCAGCTATGGTGAGTTGTCTAAATTTGTGTGGTTCTAAATCTGGATTCACTCCAAACCCAGGGTTAAGGTGATTCAACCTCCCGGGTTTGGCGGAAGTCAAGAAACACACTAGACTCATATTATTCACAATTGAATTTTGTCAGATGGAACTAATTAGAAGGGTTCGATGATTGCGCATTTGAAACTGATGGGGTTTGGTACCTCTAAAAAGGTTAGAAACCAATCAACCAGATGCATCATATTAATACTAACTTGTCCATGTTTATATCGCGGTGTTTAAAGAAATTTGATATTTCCTGATGATTTGTTAATTTTAAAATAAATTTAACAAAAAAGAGCACGAAGCAAGATATAATTTTAAAAAATATCAATTTTGCCAAACGGGATCCGAACCCACAACTACGCACAACACTGAGTTGTCTCAGCTACCGTGCTTGAGGGCAAACGTTACCTATAGCAATACGTACGACTCAGCTTGCTTGGTAAATGTTTTTTTTTTCAGCAACACAGTTTCGTGATTAAAAGCAAAATACAAAGTCAAGATAAACATTTTACTAAATCCTACACTGCAAGTATGCCACATTACACCAGCTAATTGGTCTATCTTTGTTATATATCTTAAATGAAAAACGAGCATTTTATTACGATTCTTTTTATCAAAATCATTGTTAAGTTACATAAAATAAAAAAATAGTGGCTGAATCAACACACACAACAAATAAATATCAAGATCACACACTAACGTATGTGTGGTTCATGTTTGATATTAATGTATATGAAAACGACTGATATAAGTCCTTTGAAATTCGCTTATGTTTGATTTAAATTGATATAAAAACGGGTGATTCAAGGCCTCTGTATGACTTGCAGGTATCACAGTACTTCTTGCACTGTCTGTCTACATGAGCATCGTCAGCTCCTTACTGCCCAGCTCCTCACTGACCACACCAAAGCTGACCCTCTACCTCTTCATCCTCCTCATCATCTCCATGCTCACCGTTATCGACAGCATCGTCATTGTTGTTCTCGACAATTTAGAGGAGGTATATAGATTTTTAATCAAACTATTTTTATTTTTTGTTACAAGGTGATGTAATGTTCCATCATTTATATCGTTATAGTGTTCATCATATATACATAGTCTAGTAAAAATAAATGCATTTACGAATTTGTATTTTGATTTTAAATATTTTTTATAAATAAGGTTATTTTTTGCTAACTAAGTTTGGCTAACAAAATATGAAAAAAGGATTTTAATATTAAACAAAAAATACTTTATATTTAAGGTTTAAAATTCTTGATATGATTAATCAAAAACAATATATTTCATCAATGTTTTATCAAACCATTATTGCAGAAACAGGTCGTTCATCTCAAGGCTCAAGAAAATTTTCAATCAGCTGTCAGCAAAGTCAAAATCTTACAAAGGGCCGTTACTCAAGTTTCAAATATGACAATGGATAAAATCCATGTCCTATCACAAGGACAGCAATCTCTTGAAAATGTCTCGGAAATGATGTCATTCACCGATGATGTACCGTCGTCTCATTCCCTCACGGAGAAATCAGCCGATGAAGAAAAATATCGTGAGACACCTCGCAGAAACAAGTACAAGATGATAGGCAAACACATAGACGCCATCTCGTTCGTTGTGTTTTTTGTCATCTGGATCTCTGTGACTCTGGGCTTCTTGTTTGACATCGCAGTCTAGAGTCACAAAAATATCAACTTTTGTATCTATGTGACTCTTTGCTTCCTTCGTTTGTGTTTTAAATTAAGATACCACAATTTTAAATTCAAAACTGCCATTATTAATTTTGCTTATAATATCAAGAGAGTAAGCGTTTTCTTTGCTTATTATATTGTGTGAAAACGAACTGCTAATTTATTAACTTTTTGCATAAGATTTTTAATGAGAATATAAATTATTATTTTAGTAGTATTCTTGCTTTATTTTATCTGTACAAATTTAAGTTTGATGTGTATGCTGCTAGACGTGGTATTTCATTTGAAAACTTTACATTCTACACCAACGCACATAGTTTTTGACGCGATTTTTGATACGTTATTTCACCCCCGTTATAAACTTGGGTATTTGATAGTTGAAAACATAAAGTGGACTAAGTAAATCTTCAAAGTATTAGAAATTAATCGACATTGGTGATTGTTGTCTAAAAAGTAATAAAGAGAAGTACGAACCAACTCCTAAAATTAAATATGTGAACAAGCGAATAAATGTTAGCCGTAAAAAAAACAAGCAGATTTATATATGACTACACTCGTTTGGCCTCGTTCAGCTCGAGTTATGCCATGATATAAAATATATTTGTTCCTGCAACATGCTAGCTGGATTAGGGAAGTAGGGTATCAAAGCTTGGTGCGATGTACATAGTCTAAATGTGTCTCTCAATTGTGTTTAGAAGGATGAAAATTTAGCGAAACTAAGGATTAAAATGGACTGAAATTGATATAAGAAAAATCGATTAATTTAAACGTATTTTCTATGTTTTATTTGTATTGAGAAAACCATGAATGCGATCGACAAGAAATGTATAGCTATTCAGAATAAGTGCTTACGACACATATTTAGGTTCTTCAGGCCAAATATCTCAAATGAGGAGTTAAAACAGAAACACTCTTTTAAGCATATACAGTAGTAGCTATTAGACATAGGAGAAGGAGAAGGTGGCACCACATGCTAAAATGAGACCAGAAACATCGGCTAGAATTGATATCAAATGGGCAACACAGGGTAAGAGAAAACGAGGGCGGCCAAAAAAACAACAACAAAAAAGTCAATTGAGAAAAAGTGTAAGGCAAAAGGCCTAACATTCAAACAGGCTGAGGTTATAGCGCTAACTTGTTAATGCCCAATGTGCATCAAGAGTTGATAAAAATAAAAGATGTTTAGAAAAAATGGGTTTAAATCTTGGTAATCACAACTTTGGTGTGACAAAAATAGTATTTCATTGTCGACGAGTGTACTCAACACCCATCAAAAGACGCACACAAATAAAATATAGTTGTTGATTTATTGTTAAATGTTAAAATAAGTGTTGAATAAAATATGATACTGCTTCGGTAAGTGTCTGGATCAATGTCCATGTACAGAGGATTTTAAAGAAGATCTACAAACGTGACATATAGTTCCTGTGTGTCACGAAGATCAACAATGCCAAAGATGACACGTACCATTATTTAAACGACATTAAAAATTCAAGGGCAATATCAAACGTACTAAATATTATCTGAAACGTTTTTAAGTAATGAAACTCGGCTAGCTATTTTAAATGTTTTGTTTTCTTCATTTTAGTAAAAAGTATCTAATATTAAAACTTAAAAACGATTTGTATTTTACAATTGAAAACAATAAACACAGTCGGGGAGGGCGCACACTGAAGTTCGAGTGTATCACAAATGTGGTTGATATTTTTAATTTGCTTGCTTAAAGTAACGACAGCGTCGTATCCGATATCTGCAACCGTAGAATGCGTGATACAAAAGTATAGCTCTCTTATATAACACAAACATACACTATAGTAGATGTGTCTATTTTTTGGTGCATTTAAGAATTTAAAAACTACCCATAATGATAGACCTCCACCTAAAACTGCATAAGTTTTATTTTTTAAATGGATTACATTTTTCGATGCATAAGATGTTTTGATTAATTTTTATAAAATTGTATTCAAAAAAGGAAAGTGTTTTAAATATTTTTCAAACATAATCTCTAAAAAATCATAAAAAATGTTTTAATAGCAAGCCTTTATGTAATAATGCACTAAAAAGTAGAAAATAAATTATACACTACTATTTAAAGAACTATAAAGAAAAGCGTGGGTCATTTTAGTATCTATTGGATACCTTTACCATTATTTAGGAACGTAATGACGCGTGTATAATAGTGCGGAATAATTGGATGAGAAAGCCTACTAATTTGAACAAAATTTTAATTAATTCATAAAAAATTATTTAGTAATCTAATTAAGTCAAATTTAATGTCAGATTGCATTGTCTTCATATCTTGACCCACGTGCCAACGTTGATCGAATCTGTCATTTTGAAGTGTCCGAAATTTCACTTGGGCGTTTCCATCTGGACAAACAGACAGACAGAGGAAGCAAGTTAAATAAAAGCATGTAAAAAGGCGCAATGCTCTGAAACAGTGTTGGTCTGCTAATCGAGCTGAACCCCTTAATACTTGCCTGCAGTGTATCTGCATCCACAGCTCCCATTTAGACTTCATTGATTCAAAACAAACCTATTGCCGTGTACAGACCTATCCTAGCGCTCGACTATTACAATTCTGAATACCTTTTTAAATTTAAATTAGAGATTCAAGCAATTGAAAAGCAAGAGAGCTAAATAAGACTCTATGTTGGTTTCGCTTTCGCTCGCCCCAAAGACAGATGGTGTTGTGAACGCAGATTAGCGTACATAATCACCCAATCGTGGTCACAGCATAAACATGTACAGTCACATTTTAAAGTGTGGTTTTAGTTTATTAATGGTTTGTTTTTACTCAAACGTTGAGTGCCAGACTTACAATGAGACCATGGATATTTTTAACGACGTGCTGAACAGTGCCAGGTATAACCCAAAGGTCAGCCCGCGGTGGAACCAAACAAATACGATGTGCGTTGATGTGACATTTGAGCTGGTGTCTATCGTTGAGTTGGATGATGTCCAGCAGAGTTTTACATGTAATGGCTTTCTGGGATTTGATTGGGTAGATGAGGTGAGTTACCTTCCACCTAGCTTTGATTTCAGTTTATACTATCAATACAAAACATGCCTTCCTACCCTTACCCTTACTTTTGCCCTTAACCTTAACTTACTTTTGCCCTTAACCTTACCCTTACTTT